>NC_090699.1:2770565-2916704 GCF_040954835.1 Lepisosteus oculatus
GGAGAGGACAAAGAGCTCGGTGTCGGGAAAAAAGTCCTCGACCACAGTTCCCCTCTTACCTTTAGTCTTCTCTAAGAACTCCCTAATGCTCTGGAAACTGTAGCCTCCTCTGCAGCTCCGCCGGGCCGAGGAGCCCGAGGCGAGAGAGGAGTCGGTGAAGCCGCCCTCGTCGTCGCTCCCGGACTCCGAGGAGCTCCGGGCGGCGGCGGCGGTGGCGGCGAGGACACTCCAGCGCGTCCTCACTCTCCCGGTGTCGGAGTCACTCGCGGCCCCCGGGCCGGCGACAGAGCCGCCCTCCACCGAGCTCTCTGTGCTGCGCTTCTTCTGCACCGCACTCTGCACAGATTTTTTCGTGCGCTTTCTCCGCGGCGTCTTAAAACCATCATCTATTTTTTCAGATGATAACTCATTTCCTCCCCACACCGTGTCTGCAATTTTCGCTGGCGCTTGAGACGCGTTTTCCCCTGTCGTTGTCACTACCTGCTCTCTCTCTCCCTGACTCTCCTGAGCAGCGCTCATCTCTCCGCCAGCGCTCATCTCTTGCTCTCCGGTGTGGGGGGCTCCCTGCTCTTCTGAGGGCTGCGGTGGTCCACTCTTTACTATCTGCTCTCCTGATTGGGACGCCACCGGCTCGGGCTCACCTGCTCCCTCCAGCGATCTCCTCTCCTGCACCCCGGCCGTGGGCTCTGACTCCCCGCTGCCTCCCTGCGCTGCTCCGCTCCCCGCTGCCTGACGCTGTCGGCTAGCCTCCTGTGCGCCCTGGGGCTGAGGCTCCCTGCCTGTCTCTTCCTCCACCTCCGGGCAGTTCTTCACCACATGCCCCTCGCTCCCGCACCTGAAGCACTTCATCGATTCCGAAGTCACGAATACAACATAGTCGCAGCTGTCAATACGAAATTTAAGGGCCACATTGATCTCTTCCGTGGGGTTTTTTAGGATGACGTAGACCTGTCTCCGGAAAGAGACGACGTGCTTCAGCTGCGGAGCCCTGCAGCCCAGAGGGACCCTCCTGATCGGAGAGACCACCTGTCCGTATCGGGACAGTTCCCTCTCCAGCAGCTCGTTCCTCATGAACGGAGGCACGTTGGAGAGGGTGATCTTTCGAGCCGGGGCCGCGAGAGGCAGTACTGGGGTGAAGGTGCCGTCCAGGACAACTCCCTTCTCCACCAGGGTGTTTGCCAAATCGGTAGACTGCAAGAAAATGACTATACCTCCACTCATGCGGGAAGCGGACCTGATGTTCCTGCAGCCCACGACCTCCCCGACCGCAAGAACGCACCTCTCAAGCGGACAGAACTCCGCAGGGGAGATTTTCACACCATGGCGACGAGTTAATTTCTCAAAAGAGAGGTCTGGAGGATCAGAGCCTCCAGAACCGGCCATGATGAGAAAATAAACCCCGCTTTTCCCCAAAAAAAGACAGAAAAACACAAACCCAGTGAAGAAAACACCGCCACACGATCAAACCCACCGAAGCTCCGCCCACTCACTCACTCAGTCTCGCGAGAAACACAGAGAGAGAGTTCAATCAAACTTTATTTGACAGAAAAAAAACAAAAGTATTAATCAAGGGTCTTAAAACTCTATTTTAAGAATTAAGAAAAAAAAAATAATAAAAATAAATAAAAATCATAATTGGAATAAAACTCTTTCATTATTTATGATCCTGCACAGGACATTTCCAAAACACCAAAACTTTTCGAATGTTCTGAGGTCATTATGCGATTTGTAAAACAGAAATTCTAACGATATCCTGCTCTTCACCAACCCTTCGAACATCCTCACCAAGTCTACAGACCCGGAACCAGAGATCTTATTTTTCCGAGTCCTGTAGATGGTGAGTTTGGCCTGGCCCAGCAAAAAATTAGCGAGGAGGGTCTGAGTTTTCCGTTTTTTTGTGTGACCTACCCCAAACACGAAGATAACATTGTTGAAGGCCAGGCCAAGGTTGGTGAAGAGCCGGATCAGTACGGCAAACATGGGCGACAGGCGGGGGCAGGCGCTGTAGCAGTGGAACACCGTCTCCCTCTGAGCGCAGAAGGGACAGGCGTCAGACACCGCCGGGTCCAGAACCGACACAAACGAGTTGACCCCCAGGATGGTGTGCAGGACCCTCCACTGCAGATCACCAGCCCTCTTGTTGAGGGGAAATCTGTAGAGGCTACCCCAGGCAGGCCGGACGTCATCCGGCACTCCCAGACGAGCCCTCCAGGGGGTGTCAGGGAGCGCGGACAGCTGGGCCTGGTGCCTAGATGTTACGACTAGTCTGTACAGACATTTCCCCCCAACACCAGCTAGAGACCTCTCCTCTGAGGCAAGGGGCTCAAGGAGAGATCCCGTCGGTCCGGAACTGAGCGCAGGAGACACTAGCAGACCAGGGAAAGGAGGCTGTGTGGTTGGAATGCGATGATCCTCAAACAGACCCTGGATCAGCAGCATCTCCTGGAGAGGCAGAGCAGAGCGAAGCTGACTGAGAAACCTGTCTACACACCGCCGCGAGTGTAGTCCCAGCGCGTCACACGCCCACTCCACGCTGCGCCAGCAGCCCTGATCCACGTCCAGCAGGTGGTGGAGCTGTGTAATGTTGGCGTGGACCAGTCTGCTGGTAAAGTCCAAGGAGCGGCCCGGTTCTATGTCCATTCGTAGATTGTGTATTAATGGTTCCCTGAGTGTCCAGTATAGACTGGGCCGCTCCTCTTCCCTCTGCACGCGCAGATGCCGCCAGGCCTCCAGGAGACTGCGCTGGAAAGGCGGCAGTGGAGACAGGTCAACCCTGCTGGTGTCCATTAGGAAGAGCACACAGTCGAGCCCGAGGTGTCCTGCTCGACGCAGCAGGGTGAAGGTCAGCTCCCTCCAGGACAGCGAGGCCGGGCCGAACAGCAGCTTCTGCACTGCCTGCAGGCGAAAGGCGTCCACTCGGCTCCGGATGTCGATAAGTCCTTGCCCTCCGTCCTCTCTGGGCAAATAGAGGACGCCCCTCCGCAGCCAGTGCAGTCCGTCCCAGAAGAAGTCGAGGAGCGTGGCCTGCAGCTCCTCGACCAGTCCGGCTGGTGGCTCCAGACACACCAAGCGATGCCACAACATCGAAGCCACCAGGGTGTTGACAATCAGAGCCCGGCCTCTGTAGGAGATCTGGGGGAGCAGCCAGCGCCAGCGGTCCAGACGACCTTTCACTTTTTCAAGGAGCCCCTCCCAGTTCTTTTTCACGCTGGCCTCATCCCCCAGGTGCACCCCCAGGTATTTGAGTCCCCCTCTGGTCCAGCTGAGCCTCTCTGGCAAGGCTGGGGGACCCATCTCGCTCCACTCCCCCAGGAGTAGGGCGCTACTCTTGGCCCAGTTCACTTTGGCTGATGATAGCCGCTGGAAATCACTTAAAGTTGTCTGTAGCGCCCTGACATCCTGTTCTCCACTGACCACGACCATGATGTCATCAGCGTACGCCGAGATCTTGACAGTGGAGTCAGGGCAGCCCGGGATGGACAGCCCCTTGATGACCCGGCGCAGCTGATGTAGCAGAGGCTCGATGGCAAGGGAGTAGAGCATTCCTGAGAGTGCACAGCCCTGCCTGACTCCCCTCCGCACTGGAAACGGAGCACTCAGCCCTCCGTTGACCTTTAGCACACTGAAGATGTCACTGTACAGCACCTGAATCATGGCAACAAAGACAGGGCTGAACCCGAAGGACCTCATGGTCCTCCACAAATACTGATGTTCAACCCTATCAAAGGCCTTTTCCTGGTCTAACGAAATGAGACCAGTGTCTAAACCCAATAGTCTGGAGGTGGCCAAAACATCTCGAATCAGAAATATGTTATCAAAGATTGACCTTCCGGGCACGCAGTACGATTGGTCGGAGTGCACCACAGACCCCAGCACCACCTTCAGCCTGTTGGCCAGAGCCTTGGACAGGATTTTATAATCCACACACAGCAGGGCAACAGGTCTCCAGTTCTTAATGTCACACAGGTCCCCTTTCTTGGGCAGCAGGGTGACAATAGCTCTCCTGCAACTCAGTGGCAGATCCCCCTGCTCCAGACTTTCCAAATATACATCGAGCAGGTCAGGACCCAGCACAGCCCAGAAGGCACGATAGAATTCGGCTGACAGGCCATCGAGACCAGGGGTCTTGCCATTGCTCAAGCCACTGAGTGCGGTGGAGAGCTCCTCCAGGGAGAGAGGCCTCTCCAGCCCTGCCCTTTCCTCTTCGGGGACCTGTGGAAGGTCTTCAAGGAACCTGCGTGTGCGGACCGAGTCCTCACTAGCCTCGCTGGAGAAGAGCGCTTTATAGAACTGCACGGTCCTCTCCTGGATCTGCCCGGCCTCGTGCAGCTCCTGCCCTGTCTCCGAGCGCAGGCAGTGGATCTGCCGGCTCTGGCCCGGTTTCTTCTCTAGGCCGAAGAAATAGCGAGTCGGGGCGTCTACCTGTGATGCACTCTGAACCCTAGAATTTATTAGAGCTCCTTGTACTTTTGTGTCCAGAAGGCCAATGAGTGATTCTTTTTGGGTTTGGAGGTCATCAATTAGCCTCCTGTCTGCACGACACTCCAGAGCCTGGTGGAGCTCCAGAATGTCTCTCTCCAGAGCCTTCATGGACTCATGGATACCTCTCGTGACACTTCCAGTGTACTGCTGGCAGAACTGGCGAATCTGCACCTTGCCAATATCCCACCACTGCCTCAGGGAGACAAAGTGGGCTTTCTGACTCCTCCACTGCTGCCAGAAGAACACGAGGCAGTCGCAGAAGTGAGCATCGTCAAGCAGCTGGGTATTAAAGTGCCAGTAGGCACTGCGGGCCCTCACTGATGGCACAGCGACTGTGCAGACAGTGAGACAGTGGTCCGACAGGCCCACTGGACAGATGGAGCACTGCTTGACGATGCTGTAATGATGTTTACGGCAGTAAAGTCGGTCTAGCCTGGCCAGAGAGAGGGTATTCCCCCTGACCTGGGCCCAGGTGTACTGCCTCGTGTCCCCATGACATCTCCTCCAGATGTCAGTGAGGTCAGACTTGACGAGGATCCTGCGCAACTCCCTGGCCGACGGGCCATGTGGCTCTGCGTGATTCCTGTCCAGTGTGCTGTTCTCTGTGCAGTTGAAATCACCCCCCAGGAAGACCAGCTCTTCAGGCTGGCAGGTCGCCAGTGCAGTCTCAAGCTCCCTGAAGAGGGTGACCCTCTCCCCGCCGTCGGTGGGAGCGTAAACGTTAATAAAAACAAAGGTTTTCTTTCCGATAACTACTCGCACGAGTAGCAGGCGACCCTTCACCACCTCCTGGACGGCGATAGAGAGGGGCTTGAACCCCACAGAGAACAGCACCGCGACCCCCGCGCTCACAGGGGACCCGTGACTGTACACGATGTCCCCCTGCCACTCCCGCTGCCAGGCGACGATGTTGGAGCTGTCGGTGTGGGTCTCCTGCAGGAAAGTCACCTGCAGGTTCTTTTCTTTGATAATCTCCAACACCGCAGCTCGCTTCAAAGCCCTCCTGCACCCATTGGTGTTCAAACTCCCTATCCTAATGTCGCCCATGTTTGCGGAAAAGAAAAAAAGAAAAAACATAAAACACGAACAGACACGTAGCACGCAGACGGATAGTGATGTGACGTGAGAGACAGGACTCATTCGTGCTGAGGTGCGTTCCGCGGTCCTGCCTTGATCTTACCTAAAAGGCTCTTCAGGCGCCATCTCTCCTGATCGCTGAAGTCATTCGCACCCGAGCCCCTCTTCAGATGGCGCGTCGCGGAGAGGACAAAGAGCTCGGTGTCGGGAAAAAAGTCCTCGACCACAGTTCCCCTCTTACCTTTAGTCTTCTCTAAGAACTCCCTAATGCTCTGGAAACTGTAGCCTCCTCTGCAGCTCCGCCGGGCCGAGGAGCCCGAGGCGAGAGAGGAGTCGGTGAAGCCGCCCTCGTCGTCGCTCCCGGACTCCGAGGAGCTCCGGGCGGCGGCGGCGGTGGCGGCGAGGACACTCCAGCGCGTCCTCACTCTCCCGGTGTCGGAGTCACTCGCGGCCCCCGGGCCGGCGACAGAGCCGCCCTCCACCGAGCTCTCTGTGCTGCGCTTCTTCTGCACCGCACTCTGCACAGATTTTTTCGTGCGCTTTCTCCGCGGCGTCTTAAAACCATCATCTATTTTTTCAGATGATAACTCATTTCCTCCCCACACCGTGTCTACAATTTTCGCTGGCGCTTGAGACGCGTTTTCCCCTGTCGGTGTCACTACCTGCTCTCTCTCTCCCTGACTCTCCTGAGCAGCGCTCATCTCTCCGCCAGCGCTCATCTCTTGCTCTCCGGTGTGGGGGGCTCCCTGCTCTTCTGAGGGCTGCGGTGGTCCACTCTTTACTATCTGCTCTCCTGATTGGGACGCCACCGGCTCGGGCTCACCTGCTCCCTCCAGCGATCTCCTCTCCTGCACCCCGGCCGTGGGCTCTGACTCCCCGCTGCCTCCCTGTGCTGCTCCGCTCCCCGCTGCCTGACGCTGTCGGCTAGCCTCCTGTGCGCCCTGGGGCTGAGGCTCCCTGCCTGTCTCTTCCTCCACCTCCGGGCAGTTCTTCACCACATGCCCCTCGCTCCCGCACCTGAAGCACTTCATCGATTCCGAAGTCACGAATACAACATAGTCGCAGCTGTCAATACGAAATTTAAGGGCCACATTGATCTCTTCCGTGGGGTTTTTTAGGATGACGTAGACCTGTCTCCGGAAAGAGACGACGTGCTTCAGCTGCGGAGCCCTGCAGCCCAGAGGGACCCTCCTGATCGGAGAGACCACCTGTC
Source organism: Lepisosteus oculatus (assembly GCF_040954835.1). Lineage (NCBI taxonomy): Eukaryota > Metazoa > Chordata > Actinopteri > Semionotiformes > Lepisosteidae > Lepisosteus > Lepisosteus oculatus. The sequence continues at coordinate 2,777,338 of NC_090699.1, forward strand.
CGTATCGGGACAGTTCCCTCTCCAGCAGCTCGTTCCTCATGAACGGAGGCACGTTGGAGAGGGTGATCTTTCGAGCCGGGGCCGCGAGAGGCAGTACCGGGGTGAAGGTGCCGTCCAGGACAACTCCCTTCTCCACCAGGGTGTTTGCCAAATCGGTAGACTGCAAGAAAATGACTATACCTCCACTCATGCGGGAAGCGGACCTGATGTTCCTGCAGCCCACGACCTCCCCGACCGCAAGAACGCACCTCTCAAGCGGACAGAACTCCGCAGGGGAGATTTTCACACCATGGCGACGAGTTAGTTTCTCAAAGGAGAGGTCTGGAGGATCAGAGCCTCCAGAACCGGCCATGATGAGAAAATAAACCCCGCTTTTCCCCAAAAAAGACAGAAAAACACAAACCCAGTGAAGAAAACACCGCCACACGATCAAACCCACCGAAGCTCCGCCCACTCACTCACTCAGTCTCGCGAGAAACACAGAGAGAGAGAGAGAAAAGTGAATACAGACACTGACTGGACACTGATAGAGAGGAGTGAGAAGATAGAGAGGGGAGAGAGGAGAGAGAGAGGAGAGAGGAGAGAGGGATGAGGGACGAGAAGATAGAGTGGGGCGAAAAGATAGAGAGGGGCGAGAAGATAGAGAGGGGAGAGAGGAGAGAAGAGAGAGAGGGACGAAAAGATAGAGATGGGCGAGAGGAGAGAGAGTGTAGAGAGGAGAGAGAGGGTAGAGAGGAGAGAGAGTGGAGAGAAGATTGAGAGGGGTGAGAAGATGAGAGGGGCGAGTAGATAGGGGAGAGAAGATAGAGATGGAGAGAGGAGAGAAAGGGGCGAGAAGATAGAGAGGGGCGAGAGGAGAGAGGGGAGAGGAGAGAGAGGGGTAAGAAGATAGAGAGCTGGTGAGAGGAGAGAGAGGGGTGAGAAGATAGAGAGGAGAGAGAGGAGAGAGAAGGGAGAGAAGATAGAGACAGGCGAGAGGAGAGAGAGGGGTGAAAAGAGAAAGGGGCAAGAGGAGAGAGAGAGGAGAGAGGAGAGAGGGATGAGGGACGAGAAGATAGAGTGGGGCGAAAAGATAGAGAGGGGCGAGAAGATAGAAAGGGGAGAGAGGAGAGAAGAGAGAGAGGGACGAAAAGATAGAGATGGGCGAGAAGATAGAGAGGGGCGAGAGGAGAGAGAGTGTAGAGAGGAGAGAGAGTGGAGAGAAGATTGAGAGGGGTGAGAAGATGAGAGGGGCGAATAGATAGGGGAGAGGAGAGAGAGGGGTGAGAAGATAGAGAGCTGGTGAGAGGAGTGAGAGGGGTGAGAAGATAGAGAGCTGGTGAGAGGAGAAAGAGGGGTGAGAAGATAGAGAGGGAAGTGAGGAGAGAGAGGGGCGAGAAGATAGAGAGGGGCGAGAGGAGAGAGAGGGGAGAGAAGAGAGAGAAGATAGAGAGGAGAAAGAGGAGAGAGAGGGGTGAGAAGATAGAGAAGGGCAAGAAGATAGAGAGGGGAGAGAGGAGAGAGAGAGGAGAGAGGAGAGAGAGGGGTGAGAAGATAGAGAGGGGTGAGAGGAGAAAGGGCAGAGAAGATAGAGAGGGGAGAGAGGAGAGAAGAGAGAGAGGGACGAAAAGATAGAGATGGGCGAGAAGATAGAGAGGGGCGAGAGGAGAGAGAGTGTAGAGAGGAGAGAGAGTGGAGAGAAGATTGAGAGGGGTGAGAAGATGAGAGGGGCGAATAGATAGGGGAGAGGAGAGAGAGGGGTGAGAAGATAGAGAGCTGGTGAGAGGAGAAAGAGGGGTGAGAAGATAGAGAGGGAAGTGAGGAGAGAGAGGGGCGAGAAGATAGAGAGGGGCGAGAGGAGAGAGAGGGGAGAGAAGAGAGAGAAGATAGAGAGGAGAAAGAGGAGAGAGAGGGGTGAGAAGATAGAGAAGGGCAAGAAGATAGAGAGGGGAGAGAGGAGAGAGAGAGGAGAGAGGAGAGAGAGGGGTGAGAAGATAGAGAGGGGTGAGAGGAGAAAGGGCAGAGAAGATAGAGAGGGGAGAGAGGAGAGAGGAGAGAGAGGGACGAGAAGATAGAGAGGGGTGAGAGGAAAGAGAGGGGCGAGTAGATAGAGAGAGCAGAGAAGATAGAGAGGGGCAAGAGGAGAGAGAGGGGAGAGACGATTGAGAGGGGTGAGGAATTGAGAGGGACGAGAAGATAGAGAGGGGAGAGAGGAGAGAGAGGGGAGAGATGATAGAGAGGAGAAAGAGGAGAGAGAGGGGTGAGAAGATAGAGATGGGCAAAAAGATAGAGAGGGGTGAGAGGAGAGAGAGGGGAGAGAGGAGAGAGAGGGTTGAGAGGAGAGGGAGGGGAGAGAAGATAGAGAGGGAGAGAAGATAGAGAGGGGCGAGAGGAGAGAGAGGGGTGAGAAGATAGAGAGGAGAGAGAGGAGAGAGAGGGGAGAGAAGATAGAGAGGGGCGAGAGGAGAGAGAAGGGCGAGAGAAGAGAGGGGAGAGAAGATAGAGAGCGGAGAGAGGAGAGAGAGGGCTGAGAAGAGAGAGGGGCGAGAAGAGAGAGAGAGGAGAGAGGAGAGAGAGGGATGAGGGACGAGAAGATAGAGAGGGGCGAGAAGATAGAGAGGGGAGAGAGGAGAGAGGGGAGAGAGGGACAAGAAGATAGAGAAGGGCGAGAAGATAGAGAGGGGTGAGAGGAGAGAGAGGGTAGAGAGGAGAGAGAGTGTAGAGAAGATTGAGAGGGGTGAGAAGATGAGAGGGGCGAGTAGATAGAGAGGGGAGAGAAGTTAGAGATGGAGAGAGGAGAGAGAGCGGCGAGAAGATAGAGAGGGGCGAGAAGATAGAGAGGGACGAGAGGAGAGAGAGGGGAGAGAGGAGAGAGAGAGTTGAGAGGAGAGAGAGGGGAGAGACGATTGAGAGGGGTGAGAAGATGAGAGGGGCGAGAAGATAGAGAGGGGAGAGAGGGGAGAGAGGGGAGAGAAGATAGAGAGGAGAAAGAGGAGAGAGAGGGGTGAGAAGATAGAGATGGGCAAAAAGATAGAGAGGGGCGAGGGGAGAGAGAAGAGCGAGAGGAGAGAGGGGAGAGAGGAATGAGAAGATAGAGAGGAGAAAGAGGAGAGAGAAGGGAGAGAAGATAGAGACAGGCGAGAGGAGAGAGAGGGGTGAAAAGAGAGAGGGGCGAGAGGAGAGAGAGAGGAGAGAGGAGAGAGGGATGAGGGACGAGAAGATAGAGTGGGGCGAAAAGATAGAGAGGGGTGAGAAGATAGAGAGGGGAGAGAGGAGAGAGGAGATAGAGAGGAGAAAGAGGAGAGAAAGGGGTGAGAAGACTGAGAAGGGCAAGAAGATAGAGAGGGGAGAGAGGAGAGAGAGGTGATTGAGGGGAGAGATGAGAGAGAGGGACGAGAATATAGAGAGGGGCGAGAAGATAGAGAGGGGTGAGAGGAGAGAGAGGGGTGAGAAAATAGAGAGGGGAGAAAGGAGAGAGAGGGGATAGAGGGGAGAGAGGATAGAGAGGGGCGAGAGGAGAGAGAAGGGCGAGAGGAGAGAGGGAGAGAAGATAGAGAGCGGAGAGAGGAGAGAGAGGGGTGAGAAGAGAGAGGGGCGAGAAGAGAGAGAGAGGAGAGAGGAGAGAGAGGGATGAGGGACGAGAAGATAGAGAGGGGCGAGAAGATAGAGAGGAGAGAGAGGAGAGAGGAGAGAGAGGGACGAGAAGATAGAGAAGGGCGAGAAGATAGAGAGGGGTGAAAGGAGAGAGAGGGTAGAGAGGAGAGAGAGTGTTAAGAAGAGAGAGAGGGGAGAGAAGATTCAGAGGGGTGAGAGGAGAGAGAAGAGCGAGAGGAGAGAGGGGAGAGAAGATAGAGAGCGGAGAGAGGAGAGAGAAGGGAGAGAAGATAGAGACAGGCGAGAGGAGAGAGAGGGGTGAAAAGAGAGAGGGGCGAGAGGAGAGAGAGAGGAGAGAGGAGAGAGGGATGAGGGACGAGAAGATAGAGTTGGGCGAAAAGATAGAGAGGGGCGAGAAGATAGAGAGGGGAGAGAGGAGAGAAGAGAGAGAGGGACGAAAAGATAGAGATGGGCGAGAAGATAGAGAGGGGCGAGAGGAGAGAGAGTGTAGAGAGGAGAGAGAGGGTAGAGAGGAGAGAGAGTGGAGAGAAGATGAGAGGGGTGAGAAGTTGAGAGGGGCGAGTAGATAGGGGAGAGGAGAGAGAGGGGTGAGAAGATAGATAGCTGGTGAGAGGAGTGAGAGGGGTGAGAAGATAGAGAGGGAAGTGAGGAGAGAGAGGGGCAAGAAGATAGAGAAGGGCGAGAAGATAGAGAGGGGTGAGAAGATGAGAGGGGAGAGAAGATAGAGAGGGGCGAGAGGAGAGAGAGGGGAGAGAAGAGAGAGAAGATAGAGAGGAGAAAGAGGAGAGAGAGGGGTGAGATGATAGAGAAGGGCGAGAAGATAGAGAGGGGAGAGAGGAGAGAGAGAGGAGAGAGGAGAGAGAGGGGTGAGAAGATAGAGAGGGGTGAGAGGAGAAAGGGCAGAGAAGATAGAGAGGGGAGAGAGGAGAGAGGAGAGAGAGGGACGAGAAGATAGAGAGGGGTGAGAGGAAAGAGAGGGGCGAGTAGATAGAGAGGGGAGAGAAGATAGAGAGGGGCGAGATGATAGAGAGGAGAAAGAGGAGAGAGAGGGGTGAGAAGATAGAGATGGGCAAAAAGATAGAGAGGGGTGAGAGGAGAGAGAGGGGAGAGAGGAGAGAGAGGGTTGAGAGGAGAGGGAGGGGAGAGAAGATAGAGAGGGGAGAGAAGATAGAGAGGGGCGAGAGAAGAGAGGGGAGAGAAGATAGAGAGCGGAGAGAGGAGAGAGAGGGGTGAGAAGAGAGAGGGGCGAGAAGAGAGAGAGAGGAGAGAGGAGAGAGAGGGATGAGGGACGAGAAGATAGAGAAGGGCGGGAAGATAGAGAGGGGTGAGAGGAGAGAGAGGGTAGAGAGGAGAGAGTGTAGAGAAGATTGAGAGGGGTGAGAAGATGAGAGGGGCGAGTAGATAGAGAGGGGAGAGAAGATAGAGAAGGACGAGAGGAGAGAGGGGAGAGAGGAGAGAGAGAGTTGAGAGGAGAGAGAGGGGAGAGACGATTGAGAGGGGTGAGAAGATGAGAGGGGCGAGAAGATAGAGAGGGGAGAGAGGGGAGAGAGGGGAGAGAAGATAGAGAGGAGAAAGAGGAGAGAGAAGGGTGAGAAGATAGAGAGGGGCGAGAGGAGAGAGAAGAGCGAGAGGAGAGAGGGGAGAGAAGATAGAGACAGGCGAGAGGAGAGAGAGGGGTGAAAAGAGAGAGGGGCGAGAGGAGAGAGAGAGGAGAGAGGAGAGAGGGATGAGGGACGAGAAGATAGAGTGGGGCGAAAAGATAGAGAGGGGCGAGAAGATAGAGAGGGGAGAGAGGAGAGAGGAGATAGAGAGGAAAAGAGGAGAGAAAGGGGTGAGAAGACTGAGAAGGGCAAGAAGATAGAGAGGGGAGAGAGGAGAGAGAGGTGATTGAGGGGAGAGATGAGAGAGAGGGACGAGAATATAGAGAGGGGCGAGAAGATAGAGAGGGGTGAGAGGAGAGAGAGGGGTGAGAAGATAGAGAGGGGAGAAAGGAGAGAGAGGGGAGAGAAGATAGTGAGGGGCGAGAGGAGAGAGAAGGGCGAGAGGAGAGAGGGGAGAGAAGAGAGAGAGAGGAGAGAGGAGAGAGAGGGATGAGGGACGAGAAGATAGAGAGGGGCGAGAAGATAGAGAGGAGAGAGAGGAGAGAGGAGAGAGAGGGACGAGAAGATAGAGAAGGGCGAGAAGATAGAGAGGGGTGAAAGGAGAGAGAGGGTAGAATGGAGTTAGAGTGTAGAGAAGAGAGAGAGTAGAGAGAAGATTGAGAGGGGTGAGAAGATGAGAGGGGCGAGAAGATAGAGAGGGGAGAGAGGAGAGAGAGGGGAGAGAGGAGAGAGAGAGTTGAGAGGAGAGAGAGGGGAGAGACGATTGAGAGGGGTCAGAAGATGAGAGGGGAGAGAGGAGAGAGAAGAGAGAGAGAGGCGAGAAGATAGAGAAGGGGGAGAAGATAGAGAGGAGAGAGAGGAGAGAGAGGAGGAGAGAGGGGAGAGAAGATAGAGAGGAGAAAGAGGAGAGAGAGGGGTGAGAAGATAGAGATGGGCAAAAAGATAGAGAGGGGCGAGAGGACAGAGAGGGGAGAGAGGAGAGAGAGGGTTGAGAGGAGAGAGAGGGGAGAGAAGATAGAGAGGGGCGAGAGGAGAGAGAGGGGTGAGAAGATAGAGAGGAGAGAGAGGAGAGAGAAGGGAGAGAAGATAGAGACAGGCGAGAGGAGAGAGAGGGGTGAAAAGCGAGAGGGGCGAGAGGAGAGAGAGAGGAGAGAGGAGAGAGGGATGAGGGACGAGAAGATAGAGTGGGGCGAAAAGATAGAGAGGGGCGAGAAGATAGAGAGGGGAGAGAGGAGAGAGAGGGGAGAGAAGAGAGAGAAGGGCGAGAAGATAGAGAGGGGAGAGAGGAAAGAGAGGTGATTGAGGGGAGAGATGAGAGAGAGGGACGAGAATATAGAGAGGGGCGAGAAGATAGAGAGGGGTGAGAGGAGAGAGAGGGGTGAGAAGATAGAGAGGGGAGAGAGGAGAGAGAGGGGCGAGAAGATAGAGAGGGGAGAAAGTAGAGAGAGGAGAAAGGAGAGATAGGGGTGAGAGGGGAGAAAGAGATAGAGAGGAGAAAGAGGAGAGAGAGGGGTGAGAAGATAGAGAGGGGTGAGAGGAGAGAGAGGGGAGAGAAGAGAGAGAAGGGCGAGAAGATAGAGAGGGGAGAGAGGAAAGAGAGGTGATTGAGGGGAGAGATGAGAGAGAGGGACGAGAATATAGAGAGGGGCGAGAAGATAGAGAGGGGTGAGAGGAGAGAGAGGGGTGAGAAGATAGAGAAGGGAGAGAGGAGAGAGGGGCGAGAAGATAGAGAGGGGAGAAAGTAGAGAGAGGAGAAAGGAGAGATAGGGGTGAGAGGGGAGAAAGAGATAGAGAGGAGAAAGAGGAGAGAGAGGGGTGAGAAGATAGAGAGGGGTGAGAGGAGAAAGGGTAGAGAAGATAGAGAGGGGAGAGAGGAGAGAGGAGAGAGAGGGACGAGAAGATAGAGAGGGGTGAGAGGAAAGAGAGGGGCGAGTAGATAGAAATGGGAGAGAAAATAGAGAGGGGCGAGAAGAGAGAGAGAGGAGAGAGGAGAGAGGAGAGAGAGGGATGAGGGACGAGAAGATAGAGAGGGGCGAGAAGATAGAGAGGAGAGAGAGGAGAGAGGAGAGAGAGGGACGAGAAGATAGAGAAGGGCGAGAAGATAGAGAGGGGTGAGAGGAGAGAGAGGGTAGAGAGGAGAGAGAGTGTAGAGAAGAGAGAGAGTGGAGAGAAGATTGAGAGGGGTGAGAAGATGAGAGGGGCGAGAAGATAGAGAGGGGCGAGAAAAGAGAGAGGGGAGAGAGGAGAGAGAGAGTTGAGAGGAGAGAGAGGGGAGAGAGGATTGAGAGGGGTGAGAAGATGAGAGGGGAGAGAGGAGAGAGAGGTGCGAGAGGAGAGAGAGGGGTGAGAAGATAGAGAGGAGAGAGAGGAGAGAGAAGGGAGAGAAGATAGAGACAGGCGAGAGGAGAGTGAGGGGTGAAAAGAGAAAGGGGTGAGAGGAGAGAGAGAGGAGAGAGGAGAGAGGGATGAGGGATGAGAAGATAGAGTGGGGCGAAAAGATAGAGAGGGGCGAGAAGATAGAGAGGGGATAGAGGAGAGAAGAGAGAGAGGGACGAAAAGATAGAGATGGGCGAGAAGATAGATAGGGGCGAGAGGAGAGAGAGTGTAGAGAGGAGAGAGAGGGTAGAGAGGAGAGAGTGGAGAGAAGATTGAGAGGGGTGAGAAGATGAGAGGGGCGAGTAGATAGGGGAGAGAAGATAGAGATGGAGAGAGGAGAGAGAGGGGCGAGAAGATAGAGAGGGGCGAGAGGAGAGAGGGGAGAGGAGAGAGGGGTGAGAAGATAGAGAGCTGGTGAGAGGAGAGAGAGGGGTGAGAAGATAGAGAGGGAAGTGAGGAGAGAGAGAGGAGAGAGGAGAGAGAGGGGTGAGAAGATAGAGAGGGGTGAGAGGAGAAAGGGCAGAGAAGATAGAGAGGGGAGAGAGGAGAGAGGAGAGAGAGGGACGAGAAGATAGAGAGGGGTGAGAGGAAAGAGAGGGGCGAGTAGATAGAGAGGGGAGAGAAGATAGAGAATGGCGAGAGGAGAGAGAGGGGAGAGACGATTGAGAGGGGTGAGGAATTGAGAGGGACGAGAAGATAGAGAGGGGAGAGAGGAGAGAGAGGGGAGAGAGGAGAGAGAGGGTTGAGAGGAGAGGGATTGGAGAGAAGATAGAGAGGGGAGAGAAGATAGAGAGGGGCGAGAGGAGAGAGAGGGGTGAGAAGATAGAGAGGAGAGAGAGGAGAGAGAGGGGAGAGAAGATAGAGATGGGCAAAAAGATAGAGAGGGGTGAGAGGAGGGAGAGGGGAGAGAGGAGAGAGAGGGGCGAGAGGAGAGAGAGGGGTGAGAAGATAGAGAGGAGAGAGAGGAGAGAGAGGGGAGAGAAGATAGAGAGGGGCGAGAGGAGAGAGAAGAGCGAGAGGAGAGAGGGGAGAGAAGATAGAGAGCGGAGAGAGGAGAGAGAGGGGCGAGAGGAGAGAGAGGGGTGAAAAGATAGAGAGGAGAGAGAGGAGAGAGAGGGGAGAGAAGATAGAGAGGGGCGAGAGGAGAGAAAGGGGTGAAAAGATTGAGGGGCGAGAGGAGAGAGAGATGAGAGAGGGGAGAGAGTGTAGAGAGGAGAGAGAGGGTAGAGAGGAGAGAGAGTGGAGAGAAGATTGAGAGGGGTGAGAAGTTGAGAGGGGCGAGTAGATAGGGGAGAGAAGATAGAGATGGAGAGAGGAGAGAGAGGGGCGAGAGGAGAGAGGGGAGAGGAGAGAGAGGGGCAAGAAGATAGAGAAGGGCGAGAAGATAGAGAGGGGAGAGAGGAGAGAGAGGAGCGAGAAGATAGAGAAGGGCGAGAAGATAGAGAGGGGAGAGAGGAGAGAGAGGGGAGAGAGGGGAGAGAAGATAGAGAGGAGAAAGAGGAGAGAAAGGGGTGAGAAGATTGAGAAGGGCAAACAGATAGAGAGGGGAGAGAGGAGATTGAGGGGAGAGAGGGGAGAGAGGGACGAGAATATAGAGAGGGGCGAGAAGATAGAGAGGGGTGAGAGGAGAGAGAGGGGAGAGGAGAGAGAGGGGTGAGAAGATAGAGAGGGGAGAAAGGAGAGAGAGGGGAGAGAGGGGAGAGAAGATAGAGAGGAGAAAGTGGAGAGAGAGGGGTGAGAAAATAGAGACGTGTGAGAGGAGAGAGTTGCGAGAGGAGAGAGAGAGGAGACAGGAGAGAGAGGGTTGAGAAGATAGAGAGGGGCGAGAGGAGAAAGGGGAGAGAAGATAGAGAGGGGAGAGAGGAGAGAGGAGAGAGAGGGACGAGAAGATAGAGAGGGGTGAGAGGAAAGAGATGGAGAGAGGAGAGAGAGGGGCAAGAAGAGAGAGAGGTGCGAGAGGAGAGAGAGGGGTGAGAAGATAGAGAGAGAGGGTAGACAGGAGAGAGTGGAGAGAAGATTGAGAGGGGTGAGAAGATGAGAGGGGAGAGAAGATAGAGATGGAGAGAGGAGAGAGAGGGGCGAGAAGATAGAGAGGGGCGAGAGGAGAGAGAGGGGTGAGAAGATAGAGAGTGAAGAGAGGAGAGAGAGGGGCGAGAAGATAGAGAGGGGTGAGAGGAGAGAAGGGAGAGAAGATAGAGAGGGGAGAGAGGAGAGAGGGGCGAGAGGAGAGAGAGGGGTGAGAAGATGAGAGGGGAGAGAAGATAGAGAGGGGAGAGGGGAGAGAGAGGGGCGATAAGATGGAGAGGAGAGAGAGGAGAGAGGAGAGAGAGGGGCGAGAAGATAGAGACGGTAGAGAGGAGGCTGGTGTCTATCAGGAAGAGCACACAGTCGAGCCCGAGGTGTCCTGCTCGACGCAGCAGGGTGAAGGTCAGCTCCCTCCAGGACAGCGAGGCCGGGCCGAACAGCAGTTTCTGCACTGCCTTCAGGCGAAAGGCGTCCACCCGGCTACGGATGTCGATAAGTCCTTGCCCTCCGTCCTCTCTGGGCAGATAGAGGACGCCCCTCCACAGCCAGTGCAGTCCGTCCCAGAAGAAGTCGAGGAGCGTGGCCTGCAGCACCTCGACCAGTCGGGCTGGTGGCTCCAGGCACACCAAGCGATGCCACAACATCGAAGCCACCAGGGTGTTGACAATCAGAACCCGGCCTCTGTAGGAGATCTGGGGGAGCAGCCAGCGCCAGCGGTCCAGACGACCTTTCACTTTTTCCAGGAGCCCCTCCTAGTTCTTTTTCACGCTGGCCTCGTCCCCCAGGTGCACCCCCAGGTATTTGAGTCCCCCTCTGGTCCAGCTGAGCCTCTCTGGCAAGGCTGGGGGACCCATCTCGCTCCACTCCCCCAGGAGTAGGGCGCTACTCTTGGCCCAGTTTACTTTGGCTGATGATAGCCGCTGGAAATCACTCAAAGTTGTCTGTAGCGCCCTGACATCCTGTTCTCCTCCAACCATGACCATGATGTCATCAGCGTACGCCGAGATCTTGACAGTGGAATCGGGGCAGCCCGGGATGGACAGGCCCCTGATGACCCGGCGCAGCTGATGTAGCAGAGGCTCAATGGCAAGGGAGTAGAGCATTCCTGAGAGTGCACAGCCCTGCCTGACTCCCCTCCGCACTGGAAACGGAGCACTCAGCCCTCCGTTGACCTTTAGCACACTGAAGATGTCACTGTACAGCACCTGAATCATGGCAACAAAGACGGGGCTGAACCCGAAGGACCTCACGGTCCTCCACAAATACTGATGTTCAACCCTATCGAAGGCCTTTTCCTGGTCTAACGAAATGAGACCAGTATCTTAACCCAATAGTCTGGAGGTGGCCAAAACATCTTGAATCAGAAATATGTTATCAAAGATTGACCTTCCGGGCACGCAGTACAATTGGTCGGAGTGCACCACGGACCCTAGCACCACCTTCAGCCTGTTGGCCAGAGCCTTGGACAGGATTTTATAATCCACACACAGCAGGGCAACAGGTCTCCTGTTCTTAATGTTATACAGGTCCCCTTTCTTGGGCAGCAGGGTGACAACAGCTCTCCTGCAACTCAGTGGCAGGTCCCCCTGCTCCAGACTTTCCAAATATACATCGAGCAGGTCAGGACCCAGCACAGCCCAGAAGGCACGATAGAATTCGGCTGGCAGGCCATCGAGACCAGGGGTCTTGCCATTGCTCAAGCCACTGAGTGCAGTGGAGAGCTCCTCCAGGGAGAGAGGCCTTTCCAGCCCTGCCCTCTCCTCTTCGGGGACCTGTGGAAGGTCGTCAAGGAACCTGCGTGTGCGGACCGAGTCCTCACTAGCCTCGCTGGAGAAGAGCGCTTTGTAGAACTGCACGGTCCTCTCCTGGATCACTCAGCCTCGTGCAGCTCCTGCCCTTTCTCCGAGCACAGGCAGTGGATTTGCCGGCTCTGGCCCGGTTTCTTCTCTAGGCCGAAGAAGTAGCGAGTCGGGGCGTCTACCTGTGATGCACTCTGAACCCTAGAATTTATTAGAGCTCCTTGTACTTTTGTGTCCAGAAGGCCAATGAGTGATGCTTTTTGGGTGTGGAGGTCATCAATTAGCCTCCTGTCTGCACGACACTCTAGAGCCTGGTGGAGCTCCAGAATGTCTCTCTCCAGAGCCTTCATGGACTCACGGATAACTCTCATGACACTTCCAGTGTACTGCTGGCAGAACTGGCAAATCTGCACCTTGCCAATATCTCACCACTGCCTCAGGGAGACAAAGTGGGCTTTCTGACTCCTCCACTGCTGCCAGAAGAACACCAGGCAGTCACAGAAGTGAGCATCGTCAAGCAGCTGGGTATTAAAGTGCCAGTAGGCACTGTGGGACCTCACTGATGGCACAGCGACTGTGCAGACAGTGAGACAGTGGTCCGACAGGCCCACTGGACAGATGGAGCACTGCTTGACGATGCTGTAATGATGTTTACGGCAGTAGAATCGGTCTAGCCTGGCCAGAGAGAGGGTATTCCCCCTGACCTGGGCCCAGGTGTACTGCCTCGTGTCCCCATGACATCTCCTCCAGATGTCAGTGAGGTCAGACTTGACGAGGATCCTGCGCAGCTCCCTGGCCGACGGGCCATGTGGCTCTGCGTGATTCCTGTCCAGTGTGCTGCTCTCTGTGCAGTTGAAATCCCCCCCAGGAAGACCAGCTCTTCAGGCTGGCAGGTCGCCAGTGCAGTCTCAAGCTCCCTGAAGAGGGTGACCCTCTCCCCGCCGTCGGTGGGTGCGTAAACGTTAATAAAAACAAAGGTTTTCTTCCCGACAACTATTCGCACGAGTAGCAGGCGACCCTTCACCACCTCCTGGACGGCGATAGAGAGGGGCTTGAACCCCACAGAGAACAGCACTGCGACCCCCGCGCTCACAGGGGACCCGTGACTGTACACGATGTCCCCCTGCCACTCCGCTGCCAGGCGACGATGTTGGAGCTGTCGGTGTGGGTCTCCTGCAGGAAAGTCACCTGCAGGTTCTTTTCTTTGATAATCTCCAACACCGCAGCTCGCTTCAAAGCCCTCCTGCACCCATTGGTGTTCAAACTCCCTATCCTAATGTCGCCCATGTTTGCGGAAAAGAAAAAAAGAAAAAACATAAAACACGAACAGACATGTAGCACGCAGACGGATAGTGATGTGAAGTGAGGGACAGGACTCATTCGTGCTGAGGTGCGTTCCGCGGTCCTGCCCTGATCTTACCTAAAAGGCTTTTCAGGCGCCATCTCTCCTGATCGCTGAAGTCATTCGCACCCGAGCCCCTCTTCAGATGGCGCGTCGCGGAGAGGACAAGGAGTTCGGTTTCGGGAAAAAGTCCTCGACCACAGTTCCCCTCTTACCTTTCGTCTTCTCCAAGAACTCCCTGCTGCTCTGGAAACTGCAGCCTCCTCTGCAGCTCTGCCGGGCCGAGGAGCCCGAGGCGAGAGAAGAGTTGGTGAAGCCGCCCTCGTCGTTGCTCCCGGACTCCGAGTGGACACTCCAGCGCGTCCTCACTCTCCCGGTGTCAGAGTCACTCGCGGCCCCCGGGCTCCACCGAGCTCTCTGTGCTGCGCTTCTTCTGCACCGCACTCTGCACAGATTTCTTCGTGCGCTTTCTCCGCGGCGTCTTAAAACCATCATCTATTTTTTCAGATGATAATTCATTTCCTCCCCACACCGTGTCAACAGTTTTCGCTGGCGCTTGAGACGCGTTTTCTGTCGGTGTCACTACCTGCTCTCTCTCTCCCTGCTCCGCCAGCGCTCGTCTCTTGCTCTCCGGTGTGGGGGGCTCCCTGCTTTTCTGAGGGCTGCGGTGGTCCACTCTTTACTGTCTGCTCCCCTGCTTGGGACGCCACCGGCTCGGGCTCACCTGCTCCCTCCAGCGATCTCCTCTCCTGCACCCCGGCCGTGGGCTCTGACTCCCCGCTGCCTCGCTGCGCTGCTCCGCTCCCCGCTGCCTGACGCTGTCGGCTGGGCTCCTGTGCGCCCTGGGGCTGAGGCTCCCTGCCTGTCTCTTCCTCCACCTCCGGGCAGTTCTTCACCACATGCCCCTCGCTCCCGCACCTGAAGCACTTCATCGATTCCGAAGTCACAAATACAACATAGTCACAGCTGTCAATCCGAAATTCAAGGGCCACATTGATCTCTTCTGTGGGGTTTTTTAGGATGACGTAGACTTGTCTCCGGAAAGAGACGACGTGCTTCAGCTGCGGTGCCCTGCAGCCCAGAGGGACCCTCCTGATCGGAGAGACCACCTGTCCGTACCGGGACAGCTCCCTCTCCAGCAGCTCGTTCCTCATGAACGGAGGCACATTGGAGAGGGTGATCTTTCGAGCCGGGGCCGCGAGAGGCAGTACCGGGGTGAATGTGCCGTCCAGGACGACTCCCTTCTCCACCAGGGTGTTTGCCAGATCGGTAGACTGCAGGAAAATGACTATCCCTCCACTCATGCGGGAAGCGGACCTGATGTTCCTGCAGCCCACGACCTCCCCGACCGCAAGAACGCACCTCTCCAGCGGACAGAACTCCGCAGGGGAGATTTTCACACCATGGCGTCGAGTTAGTTTCTCAAAGGAGAGGTCTGGAGGATCAGAGCCTCCAGAACCGGCCATGATGAGAAAATAAACCCCGCTTTTCCCCAAAAAAAGACAGAAAAACACAAAACCAGTGAAGAAACACCGCCACATGATCAAACCCACCGAAACTCCGCCCACTCACTCCCTCAGTCTCGCGAGAAACACACAGAGAGAGAGGGGGGTTCATACAGACACTGACTGGACACTGCAGTACATTAACACTGCTCTGAGAGAGAGAGCGGTTAATACAGACACACTGACTGGACACTCCAGTACATGAACACTGCACTGAGAGAGAGAGGGGTTCATACAGACACACTGACTGGACACTCCAGTACATTAACACTGCACTGAGAGAGAGAGGGGTTAAGACAGACACAGTGACTGGACACTCCAGTACATTAACACTGACCTGAGAGAGAGAGAGGGGTTAATATAGATGGAGTGAGAGAGAACCTTTATTTCTCTGGTTATGATCCTGCGCGTGTTTCTGGTGTGGGTGGCGGGTGGTAATGATTAACAGGAGAGAGAGGCGTGTCTCACTGCGGTGGCACACCTGATGGCAGCCCCCTGTCTGGGCAGCAGCGCGCCGAGAGCACAGACGACCCGCAGACGTGCAGCTCAGCTTCGCCACAGTGAAACAGGACAAGGCAGTTGTCCTGTGGCCTCAACCAGCTTGTGTTTCTTCAATGGAGCAGCTTCATAGTGAGGCTGGGGGTGAGTCTGACAGTAAGAGGCCACGTGTGACGAAACAAGCCGAGAGGAAGTCGAGGAGTCTGGGACGTGTCACCATCTCCATCCCTCCTCTAGGGGGCGCTCCGGTCCTCTCCGATTTCCCCTGGTGACGGGCCCCTGCCCCCAGTCCTGCCCCTCCCGCTGTTCCGGGCTCAGCACTGGGAAGACCCGCCTGCCAGCAGCTCCAGGAGAGCCCCGACGGCACGGGCTTCACCCCGAATTCACCCTGACCCCTGACCCGGGGCTCGCAGCGCCTGGTTCGAGTCCCTGTCCCTGCCCCGGATCCCGTTCCGGATCGGAACCCGTCTGTCTCGGATGGACCCCCGGCTCCTGTTTCAGTAAGTTTGAAACATTTATTTTCATTCTCTAGGAATCTGAAAAGTGCAAAAGCAAGTGAACGTTTGTTCTATGTCAAAAATAATCTTCTTATATAATTTCCTTCATCACCTCTGGCGGTTAATTGTTTTTTTTCTGATTGTGTCTTTTTCCTCTTGTACTGGTCTCTGCTCCTCTAGTTGTAGTTGTATCTGTAAATTCTTTAAACACTGAATCATTTAAAAAAAAACAACAAAACCAGCCCTGCTCAACCTCCTCAATCTCATCATGACAGCCGGCTGTTTCCCCGAGGCCTGGAACCAAGGACTGATCACGCCCATCTGTAAGAGTGGAGACAGACTCCATCCCAACAACTACCGGGCATCTGTGTGAACAGTAACCTGGGGAAGGTATTCTGCAGTATCCTGAACACACGAATACTGGCCTTCCTTACCGAACACAGTGTCCTGAGCAAGAGTCAGATTGGCTTCTTGCCAGATCACCGCACATCTGATCACATTTACACCCTACACACACTGACAGACAAACACGTCCACCAGAAACACAAAGGAAACATTTTTGGCTGCTTTGTCGATTTCGAAAATGCATTTGACTCGATTTGGCGTGAAGGACTCTTTTACAAAGCCCTCCAAAGTGGTGCAGAAGACAAACTCCACAACGTCAATGTGCTCAGAGAACACATCCCAATCAGATCTTATGATGTTGGCACAACTTTGCACCACATGCATATTATATTTGGAAGAACAAAGATAAAATAATAATAATAATAATAATAATAATAATAATTGCTGACACTTATATAGCGCTTTTCTGGACACTCCACTCAAAGCTCTTTACAGGTTATGGGGATCCCCTCAACACCCACCAGTGTGCAGCCCCACCTGGATGATGCACCAGTACACTCACCACACACCAGCTCTCAGTGGGGAGGAGAGCAGAGGGAAGCCAGTTCAGAGAGAGGGGTTATTAGGAGGCCATGATTGGTAAGGGCCAATGGGAAATTTGGCCAGGACACCCCTACTCTTTTCGAGAAACACCCTGGGATTTTTAATGACCACAGAGAGTCAGGACCTTGTTTTTACGTCTCATCCGAAGGACGGCGCCTGTTTTACACTATAGTGTCCCCGTCACTACACTGGGGCATTAGTACCCACACAGAGTGCAGGGAGAGAGCGCCCCCTGCTGGCCCCACTAACACCTCTCCCAGGAGTCTCCCCTCCAGGTACTGGCCAGGCTCCCCCTGCTGGGCTCCAGTGGGCTGGGATCTGGGTGAGAGCGCCCCCTGCTGGGCTCCAGTGGGCTGCCAGTTGTGAGCTGCAGAGTGACCTGACTGCTGTCCAGATCAAAACGTGCCAAACCTTTGGAAAGAACTAATAATGCAATTGGAGACTTGTCGATTGAGGTAATACGGCACATCTTGAGAGCTACATAGCTCAGTAGCTACGGCGAGCAATGAAGAGATTCGGAGCGCCTAAAAGCTGTTTGTGCAGAGGTACATCCCCTTCCACCCAAACCCACCCGTTTGGACATAACTTCTACAGAGGAGACAGCTCTAAAGTCAGGACTCCGCGACCCGACAATGGTGTTTTGTGGCTGTAAGTGACTGAACACGCGGTCTCAGAAGTGGTGAAAAGACCGACCCCCGACTAACGTCAAGCGTCCGCACGTCAGTACAAGACTTGAACTTGCGAAAGCATTTCTAGCTGAGGGGCAGAATCAGAGAATGTGGGGGCAGGAAGGAGGTGATGTGATGGTCAGGGGAGCTGCAGCAGAACCTTGAACTTGAACTTGAACTTTACTGCCATATGTAACCGGTACTGGTCCAATGGAATTCTTACTGACAGGAAGTCTCTCGATTGTAAAACAAGTGTAAAAAACAAAACAAAGTGCAGACAGTGCATCAGGACAATATAGATACAGACAGTAGACAATGTGCAAGTAAACATGTAGACAGTTTGAATGTAAACAATACAGACATGTAAACAGTGCCTGGAGATGTGTGATAGATAAGAAATCACAATGAGGTAGATGGTGATGGTGTAGCTGTGGTCCGAGGGGGATGGCCAGTGTGTTCGCCAGTCTCACTGCTTGTGGATAGAAGCTATTGAAGAATCTGGTGGTCAGTGTCCGTGTGCTCTTGTATCTCTTGCCTGAGGGCAGTGGGGTGAAGAGCTCATGCCCGGGGTGGTGACTGTCCTCTGTGATGGCCAGAATTCTACCACAGCAGCGGTCCTCATAGAGCTGTTTAATCTCGGTGAGACCGCAGCCGATGATCTTCTGGGCCATATTGACCATTCTCTGCAGTGCCTTTCTTTCTCGCGAAGAGGTGTTGCCATACCACACGGTGATCCCGTTGGTGAGGACGCTCTCGATAGTGCAGCGGTAGAAGTTCACCAACACATGTATTGGCATCCCCCAGCGCTTGAGGCACCTCAAGAAATAAAGGCGCTGCTGAGCCTTCTTCATGATAGAGTCAGTGTGCACAGTCCAGGTTAGATCTTTAGAGATGTGAATTCCCAAAAACCTACAGCTGGTGACTGTTTCCAGTTCCGTTCCATCAATACTGAGTGGGCTGTGAGTGTGTGGCCTGTGTCTCCGAAAGTCCACTATTAGCTCTTTCGTTTTCTTTACGTTCAAGTCCGGGTTATTACTATGACACCACCTAAGCAGCTGTACGACTTCATCCCTGTAAGTGGACTCGTCATCATCACTGATCAGTCCTATTATAGTGGTGTCATCAGCAAACTTAATGATGTGGTTGTTGCTGTGTCTTGCTGTGCAGTCGTGAGTAAATAGGGAGTACAACCTTGGACTCAGACAGCAGCCTTGTGGGGTTCCAGTGCTCAGGGTGAGTGGTGTTGATGTTTTATTGCCTATCCGCACCACCTGTGGTCTCTCGATAAGAAAGCCCAGCAGCCAGTTGCAGACAGAGGTGCACAGACCTAATCCCCTGAGCTTTGTCACCAGTTGACTGGGTATGATGGAACTGAATGCTGAACTGTAGTCCACAAAGAGCATTCTCACATACGAGTTCTTAGTGTCCAGGTGTTCCAAGGCTGTATGCAGAGCCAGGGAGACGGCATCATCCACTGATCTGTTGTTCTGGCAGGCGAACTGCAAGGGGTCCAGGGACTCTGTGATGGAGGAGTTGATGTGTGACAACACCAGCTTCTCCAGGCATTTAATCACCACAGATGTTAATGGTGGTGATGAAACACCACCAACATTGTTTTCACCACATTGTAGTCATAGAGAAATTTTAGTCAAGCGGTTTAATTTATGTGCATAATACAATGTATTTCTAAGAAAATATTTAACAGCTCTAAGTTCGATACTCATTTTGTCAACAGTGTTTTCCGCGGTACAGCGCTGCGTCACGAAGTGAACAAAGTGAAATATTTCAGATGCGGTCGGAGAGGGCGGTACTGAGAGTCCTGAACTGGACGTTTCACAGGTTGTTCTGAGAGTCTGGACACGGCTGGGATTAAAACAAAAGTTGAACAAGTAACGAATTGTAGCACGTTTTGTTCCAATACAGAGGAACTAAAATAAGCGAAATGAAATATATTTATATACTGTACATGCCAAAGTTTCAAAAATAATCCCTCAGATAATGATGTTGAATACACAAACTGCCAAAGCAGTGCGGTAATCTCCCGGTGCAGTCTCTCGTGTTTTGGGTTAGTTTGTAGATATTAAACACAGCTGAACACAACACCAGGAATGAGTTTAACTTCACTTCTTACTAGAACAGCAGGTCTGTCGCCATATTCTAACCCGCCTGCTCTAGGGAGCGTCTCACAATTACCACACTAACCAGCGCACAAGGGAGTGTGTTAAAACCACCTCTCACGACACAGTCCCTCTGTGGACAGAGAATCGTCCACATGAAATGTCCAAACGGCAGGACAGAACACAAGACTGACACGGAGCCCAAGTTTCTGTCCGTGAAGAAAAAAACTTGCCGCTACCAACAAACTTTTGGGCTTCATATGAAGGAAAGCGGAGCTTTCACTGGCCCATTACCAAACTTCATTGGGAAATAAAATAAAGAAAAGACTAGAAAGAAGCATCCACTTTTCCCTGGATCACGATCAGAGATCAAATAAAACGTCTCTCACAAACCATCACAGTAAAAATAAACCCCAAACGAACATAAAATACCGAATATAGTCATGTATCCCTGTATTAAAGGGAGCCGGGTATTAGACTGGCTGGAGCTGCTCACAGACACAGCGCTGGTGATAAACTACAACTCCCATAAGGAACAAGCAATAGGTTTATTCCATGCTGATAAAAAGAAGAAAGAGAACACAACGTTTTGGCCGTGGAGCCTTCTTCAGGTGTGAGAGAGACAGGGCAGTAGGCAAAGGTAAAGTAGCGGGAGAACAAAGGTTGGGAGGGAGGAGGAGTGAGAGGCGGGAGCTGGGGACAGAAAGAGAGGCCAATCAAGAGGTGTGAAGTCAGAATGGGTGCAGAGAGGTGTGAAATGAAACTTCCAATGAATGGAGAACAGTAGTATGTCGTTAAGGGAAGGGAGAATGTGTGATCCTAACTGCAGAATAATTTTGGTTTCGGTGGTCTTTCTGATGTATGAGTTCGGAAAACCGTCTTTGAGAACACAGACGGAGAGATTAGAGTGGTCGTGGCCGTCAGAGGTGAAATGAGAAACAATGGGCTTGGAGAGATCTTTCATCTTCACAGCCCTGACGTGTTCTCTGAAGCGGTCTCCGAGTCTCCTCCCTGTTTCTCCAATGTTTCTCCACCTCTGACGGCCACGACCACACTAATCTCTCCGTCGGTGTTCTCAAAGACGGTTTTCCGAACTCATACATCAGAAAGACCACCGAAAACAAAATTATTCTGCAGCTAGGATCACACATTCTCCCTTCCCTTAACGACAGACTACTGTTCTCCATTCATTGGAAGTTTCATTCCACACCTCTCTGCACCCATTCTGACTTCACACCTCTTGATTGGCCTCTCTTTCTGTCCCCTGCTCCCGCCTCTCACTCCTCCTCCCTCCCAACCTTTGTTCTCCCGCTACTTTACCTTTGCCTACTGCCCTGTCTCTCTCACACCTGAAGAAGGCTCCACGGCCGAAACGTTGTGTTCTCTTTCTTCTTTTTTTCAGCATGGAATAAACCTATTACTTGTTCCTTTGCAGCCTACGCTTGCTGACGCAGCTACCCACCTGAACTACAACTCCCATAACCACCCTGAGCCACTTCCTGTCTGCGTCACAGTCCCTGTTCCTCCTGGCTGTGGTGACGTCAGCGGGTCCCTCCCCGTTCTGGCAGCTTCACAGTCACCGGTGCGCGCAGGAGAGACTCACACGGGATTTCATTTTTAAAAGTTTATTTTCTCAAAAATTAGAAAAAAAACACAGCGGGGTTTCCAGAGATATTTACAAGTCAGGAGTACAGCAGGCTGGTAGCGCGTTATCTCGCCCTCTCTCGTACATGCTATTTTTCCCCGTTTAAATGTTTTATAGTAAATAAAAAATTTAAACATGACACAACATCATCATTTCTACAATTACTACTATATTTCTGACCTCACCTCACTGCCCGTCAGTAAACCCGTCTCCCAGTGTGAGCAGTGGCCAGAGAGCTGGGAGAGAGTCAGCCTGTGTTCATGAGTCAGTGACGGGTTTAATCTCCACACTGACAGCAGGCAGCAGCTCAAGGTCTTTATTTGAATCCTCAGTACCGAAGACAGGATAGATCTTCTCCCCCTGAGGGAAGACCATGTCAGTGAAAGTGTAGACATGAGCTCTGGACTCCACTGTGTAAAAGGAGACCTTCCTCTCCTCAATATCCACACACACCCCCAGCTTCCTGGGCCACAGACTGAGGGGGAGACGAGTCTCAGGGTCAGTGAGAGCAGAGAAACAAGACCAGTAAGAGTTAGACTCCAGACACCAGTAACCCTGCTGGGGAGAGAAGCTGAACCCCCCTTTCCTCTCTGCAGACTCTCTGGTCACTCCTATTCTCCAGTATCAATTCACCTCCACCTCCCAGTAGTGTCTCCCTGAGGTGAAGGCCTCCCTGCTCACAACACAGGACCAGTAATCAAACCTGTGAGGATTGTCAGAGAGACTCTTCCTCTGTCCCCATCTCACTCTCTTCCCATCCTCAGACAGGCTGAGCCGACAGTAAGCTGTATCAGGGTCCAGAGTCACAGCAGCTGGGGAATAAAACACAAACATCACAACAGGCTCCTGCCGATCACAGTCCAACTCAACTCCATCAGACTGTGAAATGTCTTTGTCCCCAAACACACCGAGAGAGAAACACCAGTCAATTCCTAATGACTGCTCTTCCCTTCCAGAGAAACGACATCTTCTTCACTGTTTCACTAGTGTTACACATGGGAGTGATCCCAATATCCTCTAAATACAAACATTAAACACTTGTTTTCACAGCGATGAAACTTTATTTTTTAAATTACATTATTAATAAACACAGGACCGACCGGACTGCAGGAGAAACTACAGCCCGACCACTCGCTTTCAAACACTTCACAACCCACCACAACGACCTGTATACTGTAAGAAACTGGACAGCCTGTCTGTTAAACCGGTTTATTTCAAATCCCAGTTCAGCAGCTCGTTCATCTTCTCTGAGACCATTTTCCTGACGACGCAGAATAAAAAAGTGCTGAATTCAAAGACTGTGTAGTGCTCGTTTTTACAGGAAAAAAATATAATGGAAAAAGCAAAACCTTGCTGAAATATAAGAAAGCCTTAACACTTACTTTGAAAATGCGAAGAAATATCCAAAGTGTTCAATTTAAAGCAGAAATAACACATCCAGAAACCCGGAGAGAAAGACGAGAGAAACAGAGGCGCTCATACTGACTTCAGACTGCTCGCGCTCAATGTCCGCCTCTCTGATAGGAGACACCAGCTGTCAATCAGTGAGCTCTGACCACTGACAGACGGGGGCGGGGCTTATACATGCCCAGAGCGAATGGGGGTTTTAATCGATTTAAGAAGCTTTATTCGCATGACTAATGAATATTGACTTAATACTCTCCTCATACTTAATACTTCAGTGTAAACTATTAATACTTAATACTGAGTAAAGACTCCCCTTTGCCTGTCTGCCTGTCAATCTAGTGAAGATCAAAGATATTCTTATCAGCTCTTATTTTATGACTCCTGGAGCGTAGAAAGGCTGACACAGTCACCTACATGAATTTATAAAAACACCAGCAGCCATATCACTCTGCAACTCACAACTGGCAGCCCACTGCAGCTCAGCAGGTGTGAGCCTGGTCAGTACCTGGATGGGAGACCTCCTGGAAAAAACTAAGGCTGCTGCTGGAGAAGGTGTGAGTGGGGCCAACAGGGGGTGCTCACCCTGCAGTCTATGTGGGTCCTAATTCCCCAGTATAGCGATGGGGACATGATACTGTAAACAGGCGCTGTCCTGTGGATGAGAATTAAAACCAAGGTCCTGTGTGGTCATTAAAAATCCCAGGGTGTTTCTTGAAAGGAGTAGGGGTTTAACCCTGGTGACCTGGCCAAATTTCCCCCTGGCTTTTACCCATCATGGCCTCCTAATAACCCCCCTCTCTGAACTGGCTTCATCACTCTGCTCTCCTTCCCAATGAGAGCTGATGTGTGGGGAGTGTTCTGGCACACTATGGCTGCAGTCGCATCATCCAGGTGGGGCTACACACTGGTGGTGGCGGAGGGGAGTCCCCTATACCTGTAAAGCGCTATATAAGTGTAAGCAATTATTATTAATACCTGAATTCATTTCTGGGCTCAGAGCGCCTTTATTTCAGTGATGAGAGAGGTCGCCCTCTTCTGGACACTGCAACTCTGAAGCCATCATGACAACATCTTCCACTGATATTTCACACTTATTCTGTGTAGAACAGGACACAGTGTCAAACACTGACTTACTCCACAGGAGAGTCTATCAGTCTGGAAACACAGACACCCTCTAGATCACTCCTGTTTGAAACGAGGTCCCCAATATCGCAGGCAAACACCTCAATACACACTCACTCTGGTGGGACTAGTGAAATAATATTGACACTCCAGTGTCATTCTTAGTGAAACACACCACTGGGTCTCTTAATGACCAGGACCAAGTGAGAACACCAGCTGGGCAGAAGAGAAAGACCCCAAAGTTATTACCCCTGGCCAGTAAGAGGAGCCCTGCAGCCCCAGTAAATACCCCTCTTAAACTAACCATGAGCACCTGACTCTGACATGCCTGAGCTGCTCTGAGGAAAACAGGCCACAGAGACACTGACTGACTTCATGTCATTGAAACACTGTCAGTAAAGAGAGATCAGAATTAATTACCCCCTGTCCTGAGAAGAGGGCAATTCTCAGCTCAATACTCTACTGCCCCTTCCTTTCACAGTGCTGACATGAGTAACTGAACTTCTTATTTTGGCAGGAAATACATTATTTATTATATTACTCTTGGCCTAGGAATAGTCCCTCAATTCAAATTTCATATCCCCAACTGTTATAGTAGTTTTTTTCACACATAGATTCTTAGACACACAGTCACTGTGTCACACTAAGGAGATAAAGACCTGTCTGATATGGAAACACAGAAGCTAAATTTACTCCCCCTGCCCTGTAAAGAAACACCCAAATCTGAGGTAAAAACCCCAATCTCTACTGACAGTAGTGATTAATGAGCTGATGTTGAAATGATTGATCTATTCTGAGACCAACACTCCACTGAGTCTCTTACTGAATCCACATCACTGCAGCCTTTCTCAATAGAGCTCACAGCTCTCAGGTTTATTCCCCAGATCAATCACAGCCTCAGGGAGCGCAGTGGGAAGGGTCTGATTTCCTAGCGCAGCACAGTGGGAAAAAGACAAGGTGTAGCTACAGTTTCCCTGGAAAAGCAATGCAAAAGAGGGAAGAAACACCAAACAAGATGAATAAGGCCACAAACAGTACAAAAAGAAAAACAATCCTTACCAAGGAGAAAAACACAAAAAAAATCCTTATATTGCAAAAAAAAACCTCACCCTACTTCCAAGGATTTAGCAACAGCTTTAAAGCCCTTTAAGAGAGACAGTGCTTCTCTTCTGTCTTCAGGCAATCCTGACCAGACCTGCCTTCACTCCCCATTTATACACTGCACGGTCATGTACCCTAGGATTTGGACAGCTGACTTTTACTGGCTCTGCTCCTGATTCCTCCTGATATTTCACATTTATTCTCAAAATCCAGGGTCACAGGCTCTGCAAAATTCAGCATGAAGACCCTCACGAAGGAGTGATACTGACAAAGGAGTGAGCAGAGCTCACAGGACATGGCCTTTGGGTAGAATGAGTTTTGGAACACCTTCAGCCCCTCTGGAAGAACTTTCTGCTGGCCACTAGGTGAAGATCTCTTAAGGATCCCAATAGGATTTCATGTACTACATTACAGACGTGACACTGAAATACATCTTCTATTTACCTAACAGGAACAACCAATTAACACTAAAGAGATCGTCTGAGAGTGTATTCAATAACCTCTGACACGAGGGCTTAAAACAGCCCCTGTGTCATCAAGAGGAAACAGACCTACCTGCAGCACTGCAGATCCACTGCCATTCTGAAACACAGAGATACAGACACTGTTATTCACAGCCACACACTGGAACACAGAGATACAGACACTGTTAATCACAGTCACACATTGGAACACAGAGATACAGACACTGTGAATCACAGTCACACACTGGAACACAGAGATACAGACACTGTTAATCACAGCCACACACTGGAACACAGAGATACAGACACTGTTAATCACAGACACACACTGGAACACAGAGATACAGGCACTGTTAATCACAGTGACACACACTGGAACACAGAGATACAGACACTGTTAATCACAGTTACACACTGGAACACAGAGATACAGACACTGTTAATCACAGTCACACACTGGAACACAGAGATACAGACACTGTTAATCACAGTTACACACTGGAACACAGAGATACAGACACTGTTAATCACAGTCACACACTGGAACACAGAGATACAGACACTGTTAATCACAGCCACACACTGGAACACAGAGACACAGACACTGTTAATCACAGTCTCACACTGGAACACAGAGACACAGACACTGTGAATCACAGTCACACTCTGGTAATAAGATGTCAGTACAGTCAGTGCTGTCAGATAGCAGAGTTTCACACAGTGTACATACGTGATTTAGGGATAGGAGCTCCCTTCACAGCATCTGCAGAGAGAGAGTAGATCTTTATTGTATTAAAGACCTTTATTGCTTCTTACCTGTTATTATACCAGAGTTTATACAACAGTCTGCAGTCAGTCCATTTCAGGATCCCCAGTCTCCACTGCAGTGTGGATCAGAGTGTCAGTGAGTGTGAGCAGCAGTGGCTGTAAGACTGGAGTCTCACTCAATAAGACTGAGCAGCACAAGGCAATAAGACACACAGACACATCACAGGACACCCTGGAGTCTGGTCCTTGAGCCATTGAGAGACATAAGAAATAAACACAGTCTGCTGTTAACAACAGTGAGGAATATTTCAAATTTAAAGACCAATCATTGATACTGAAAACTGTTAATTGTTCAGTCAGATGAGTGAAAGTGTTGGCAATTCTCACACAGCCTGAGTGACCCGTCCCCACAGTGACCAGTATCACTGACTGAGATACAGTGATGTCCTGCTCACTGGTCACACTGCCTGATCTCTGGACATCAGCTGGACAGTGAGAGATGACCAGTTACACTCGATGGTGAGCACATGTCCACACCAGGGCTGATCCAGGAAGACTGACACACAGACAGTGCGCTCCTGTGTTTTTGTGTATGGCTCATGCATTCATCAAGACATCTCAGACAACCTCATCCATCGTACACATGTGTAGAATATAAATAAATGATATATAGTATCTTACAAAAAATGGTAATTGTACCTAATTTGTATACATTAAAATATCTGCTATCCCAAACACAGAATATTTCAGAAAAACCTGAATGTAAAACAAGATGCAAGCTACTATTTATGATGAGAAAAATCTCCTCGGGTTATATTTCTAGTTCACAATGGTCTAAATCATAGAGTTTAAGGAAAGTGAATAGGTTTATGGTGTGGGAAATATGTCAAATATTTAAAACATAATCTTCTACTTATTTGTGTAGAGTGGGAGAGCTGTATAAGCTGTTGCAGGTTGCAAAAGAAAAAGAAGAAGCTAATTCTATGCTGCAAAGTAATGTAAGACAGCAAAATATGCAACATTTCACCTTTGAAGTCTTCATGCATTTCATAGAATTAAACCTCATTTGTTACTTCCAGTATTCCGTTTCCTTGTTTATTTTTTAATAGAATCTCTTCCATTATGTTTTTAAACAGGTTTCTGCTCCCCTTTCTTTTTAAACCTCTCTCACACTCACTCTGGTGGGACTAGTGAAATAATATTGACACTCCAGTGTCATTCTTAGTGAAACACACCACTGGGTCTCTTAATGACCAGGACCATGTGAGAACACCAGCTGGGCTGAAGAGAAAGACGCCAAACTTATTACCCCTGGCCAGTAAGAGGAGCCCTACAGCCCCAGTAAATACCCCTCTTAAACTAACCATGAGCACCTGACTCTGACATGTCTGAGCTGCTCTGAGGAAAACAGGCTGTACTGTGACCCCAAGCTTCTCTCTGTCTGTGTGTCTGTGTCTCATGGAGAGCAAGCTGGGGTATGTGAAAAGATGAATTCCTAATGCAAGAGATTGTATATGACAAATAAAGAGATCTTGATCTTAAACGTGTGTCATTTTTACCATTTCTGTGACAAGTAGAATTGACACAGCTTTCCAAACATCTGTTCTTCTTGATGTGAAACTGCAGAAACATGTCCTGTACAGAATGTTTGCTCACTCTTTCAACACTTCAACACTGAACAGAATACATTTACGATGACTTATACCTGCTGTTGGCTTCCTGTTACTGTTGGTCACAGTAAACAGCAAGCCAGCAATGGACAAACTGTGTAACGGGTTGTGTGTCGTCCGGAATTCTTTTTCTTTTTCTCTGTCATTCCCCTATCTCTTCACATTCATCTGCGCAAAATACACAGAAATACTGTTTCTTCCCCCTTCAACTTATACCTCTCCTGCATTTTACTGTGTAATTCCCAGTTCAAGTGTATTTGATGTCTGCAGACTGTAGTCTAAAAATGTTTGAGGTTTTTGTGCTTAAAGATTTAGTGACTGACCAAAAATAACCTAAGACATTCTTATTTTGGCATGATATCAAGAACAAATGATGTTGGGTTTTCCTATCGCTCTGTTTGTTCAGACAGATCAAGTCCTGACTGTTTCTTCCTGCTGACCCATCAACCTGGTTGATGTGTGAAGAGAAGCAGCCATTTCTCAGACCAGAGAGAGGCCTACAGGCCCCAGAGGAGCCCCTGTACCAGAGTCACACTGCTGCCGCTCACAAGAGGCTGTGTGTCTGTGAAGCTGCAGGGGAAGAGCACTGTCATCATACCATCATTATTGTGAGACTGGCTCTGCTCCTGAATATTCCAGTTATTCACAAATCCAGGGTCTCAGACTCTGACACATTCTGACAGATGGAGAATGGCAAAGGGCTGTGGCAAGACGGACTTCCCAAGGAATTCTACACCTGCTTCTGGGACACCCCAGTGGCAGACCTGGTGGAGGTGGAACAAGAGCTCTTCCATCAGCAAAAAGCTTGGACACAGGATGAGGGAAGGTGTCATCTCTCAGCACTTCAGGAGGGGTTCAAAAGATGCTCTGCATGGACATCAAGATCGTGTCCAAGCTACTGGCCATTAGATTGAGGACCACCCTGCCCCACTTCATCAGCAGCGTCCAGATATGTGGGGTGGGAGGGTGATAAGTCAACTGGAACCTCCAGCTCACCAGAGATGCCATCACCTGGGCCGAGGACCAGAACTTGCTCATGATGGTGGTGAGCCTGGACCAGGAGAAAGCCTTCGACACAGTAAACCACAGCTATCTGTTCAGAGGGCTGGAGCACTTCAGATTCTGAGAAAGTTTCAGCTGCTGGACAGAGATACTGTACTCTGAAGTGGGCAGTAGGGTCAACATGAAAAGACATCTTTGGGATTAAATCCCCCAGGAATCTGGAGTAGGACAAGAGTGTCCTCTTTCACCTCTTCTCTATGTTCTCATTACAGAGCTGTAGGCAGAGGCACAGGGGAAGTCCTCAAGATCTCCCAGTACACATGACGCTGTTCCTGATTTCAGACAGGGGGTTGCAGAGTGGGCTGCAGGTTAGGGAGCAGTACTGCAGGGCTTCAGGCTTGAGGCTAATAAACAGAAAGAGTTAGGGCAAGCTCTTTGGACCCTGGAGGGACAGGAATATGCCGCCAGAAGGTCTCAAGCTTTGCATGGAGCCCCTAATGATACTGGTGGTTTCATTCCAGAGCCAGGACAACAAGAACATAAACTGGACAGAGAGGACCGTCAAGGTCAACGTGTAACTGGGCCTGTGGAAGACTCGCTCGCTGACTCTCATGGGGAAAGTGAGGGTGCTGAAGGCAGACACCCTGCTGGCTTTAGCTGACCTGGTCGTGGTGTACCCTCTGTCAGACAGACTCAGACAAGCGCTGCAAGGGATGGTGGAACAGGTACGAGTACATCACAAGGAACCAGATGTGCCAGACAATGAGGAAGGGGGAGAGATGTGCCGAATTTCCCCCTGAAACTCCACTGCATCTTCTTCTGCAACCTCTGTCACTAGGGGCTGGACCCCATCAGTCACAATTCTCAGTACTTTGTCAGGCTGTGGTTCTCCCTCCCAGTGAAGCATCTGATCCGGTGTCAAACACTAGTCCTAAAGCATAAAACTGACCGGAGACCTACTAGGAGGTATGAGGCCATGAGACAGCCAGAGCTCTGCACCAACAAAAGGCACTATACAAGGAAGAGGAAGGAGGAACTATTCACCAGGGAGAGACAGATGATCCTACAGGTCACCGGGGAGGGGCTGACGATCCCATGGGAGACCTGGGTAAAGACTCAACCCAGAGGACTAGACAACAAGCTGAAGGCCCTCAGCTGGATGACTGTGCACCAGAGCTGGTGACCAGAGAGGTGTCATGCCCTCTGCAGCCAAAGGGCTCTCCTACTCTGTCCTGTCCCCAGTTTCTTGTGCTTTGCTGTCCTTCTGGTGTCTCTGTCTCTGGGGATATATATGTCCAGGTCTCTCATTCCCCTTCGCTCAGCATTAACGTTCGGATGTCCTGAGACCCGCCCAGCACCAGGTCGCCCCACGTCCGCTGCCTGAGGACATTGGTTTCTATACGACTCCTGAACAGCTGAGCCCAGGCTAACCCCTGTTCCACCACTACGCATAGGGTCTTTTTCACTCTCCTGCCTCTCCACGATTTGTCCCTTCCGATATCCGTGACAGAACGCTGAGCCTCCTACTGACCCTGCGAGCGGCGCTTCTTTGTTTTTCCGCAGTTTTTTTTCCTCTGGGCTTTTTTTTTCTCTCAGCTCTCCTATTCTAATCGCGAGATTCTTTTTCCGACTCCTGTGCCTGTGAGCGGGCCGTGTGCCTGGCTTTCCTCGGGTTGTCCACTCCGATATCAGTGATAGAATGTTGAATGTGCCTATTGCCCAGTCTGCGGTATTTTTCCCAGGTTTTTGTCCTTTTGTTTGTTTCTGCCTGGTGTTTTGCTTTTATCACTTCCTGGTTTCCCCTTCTCTCTGGTCCCCCTGTCCCCTGTGTTGTAGAACTCTTGGTTCCTATCTGTTTATTGTGGTTTGTTACCCTGGTCTCCCAGGTTTATTTCTGTCGTTGCTTGTGCTTGTTTACTTGTCTTTTTTTGTTTTATGTCTCCGGAGCACTAAACCGGCCCCCCCTTCCTCTACCCAATAAAGGTTTCTACCCTGGAGGAGGGGGTAGCTCTCAGCCGTGGACTCCCGGAGGTTTCCTTTCAGTTAAATGAGGTTTTTCCTCCCCCCAGTGCTGTGCAGCTCACTTATTTGTATGGGCGTCAGGAGCCGCCCATGAAGGGGAGGGGGTACTGTCATGGCCTCTGCAGCCAGAAGGGGGCTCCTACTCTGTCCTGTCCCTAGTTTCCTGTGCTTTGCTGTCCTTCCGGTGTCTCTCTCTCTGGGGATATATATTTCCGGGTCTCTCATTCCCCTTGGCTCAGCATTGACGTTCGGATGGTCTGAGACCCCCCTAGCACCAGGTCGCCCCACATCCGCTGCCTGAGAGCATTGGTTTCTATACAACTCCTGAACTGCTGAACTGTTTCATCAGAGCACTGGACAGGACTGAGGACTGAAGAAAACCCAGAAAAACCTGTTCCTTAGTGCTCCTGTTGAGAAATGGACAATCGCAGTTTCAGAGCCAGGACTGCAGCCAGTGGTAACACCCAGGAGGCTTGGAGGGGCTCTTATTGTGTGAACCAGCCTCACTGACCACTTGCAAAATAGAATGATTGATCATGGACAATCACTCCTTTTGAGACGATTTAAATTCTGTAGAAGAGTTGTTGTCAGAATTGTATTCTCTGTAAGCACTGTGCACTGCACATTATTGTAATAAAGTACATTTTCTTAAATAAACTACACCCACTGGAACTTCTGTGTCCATCTGTGTGTTTGACACAGTGTGTCTCTGATCCACACAGAGTGACTGTCTGCAAGCTTGACTTTCTGAATTCAGACGTGTATCAGCATGTATCAGAGTGTGAATCAGTGTGTGTATCAATTTCTGTATCACTGTTCCTGCTGTGTGTTTGAGCTCCAGGTATATTTCAGAGGGGAACTGTTGTGAAAACAGACTCACAGTGTAAAAGCTGTGCTATGGACCCGGGCTCTGGAGTCAGCAGACTGTAGACTTCAGTCACTGGGGAGACACACAGAGAAATGTCTCATCAGGGCTGCAGTAACAGAGTAACAGGAATAACATGTTCTACTGGACTGGGACTGTAGCCCCTATTAAAACGTTCCTGTTAAACTATATACAGCACAATATAACAACTCACTTACTGTCATAAAGATTTGTGAGACTGGAGATTTTAAGACATTTTACCTAGAATTTGAATCATTGACTGATAAGCTGCTCTGATAAATACAGTCACTGCACAAAAAATTCATTGACAATATAAGAGAAAAACAGGAAATATATAAGCTATCCAGAAAGACATCAGTGTGTTTCTCTACTAACCTGTTGTGGAAATCTTTCTTGATTCCTTCTTGCAGAGATCCTCCAGTCGCTCTTTCATTCCAGAGACAGCTCTCCTCACTGCCTCAGGAGAGATGTGTGGACGAAGAGGGATGCTGGGTGAGTCTCCAGCTCCAGGAGGGACACAGACAGACTGGAAATTCTGCAGCAGGGAAGAGAAAGATGAGTTTCCAGTCAAACACAGCACACATTCCTGAGGAGAAGCCAGGAGCAGCTCTGTGTGAGAAACACCCTTCTGTACTGCAGAGTCACAGAGCAGTGATGTTACCTGGAGGAAATGGATGTGATCCTCTGTGTGTGAGAGCTGGTTCAGCTCAGAGTCTCTCCTTTTCAGCTCAGCGATTTCCTTCTCCAGTCGTTCTAGAAGTCCTTCAGCTTGACTCACTGCAACCCTCTCTTGAGCTCTGATCAGCTGTGTGACCTCAGAGCGTGTTCTCTCAATGGAGCGGATCAGCTCAGTAAAGATCCTGTCAGTGTCCTGTACTGCTGTGCGTGCAGAGCTCTGAGGGAGGAGACACACAGTGGATTATTGCACAGGAAAACACTCATTATGCTGTATGCTTTGTTTCCAAAGGGTACTGTTCAGTGTCCAGCTGTGGAAATGTGTGTTTGTGTGTCTGTGTGTCCACTCATCTGGTGAATACCCACTTTGAGTGACTCCACAACCTGTCTCAGCTCCTGCAGCTTCTTCTCTCTCTCCTGGAGTCTCTGCTGGGTTTGTGTCTGTGTCTCCCCCAGCTGCTTCTGTGGAGAAACAGAGACACACAGGACATTTCTGCTGTAAGAGAATCACATCACAGAGACTGTAATTGTGTTTCAAATGATCTATAAAACATCATCTAGAGATAGTTCAGGTGGGGAGCTGCGTCAGCATGCGTAGGCTGCAAAGGAACAAGCAATAGGTTTATTCCATACTGAAAAAAAGAAGAAAGAAAACACAACGTTTCGGCTGTGGAGCCTTCTCACACCTGAAGAAGAATAAACCTATTACCTGTTCCTTCATAATCTAGAGATTTCAGATTTCATTCATCTCAATATACACTAGTGTCCTGACTGCTCTCGGCATCTCAAAACAGAGGACTACAGCAGTGCTGATGAGCCTTGTTGCCACTAGTTTCTCTGAATGGTCAGAGGAGACCCTGTGGCTGACGTGCTTGACCGCTGGATGAGGTTCTGGACCAGGCAGACCCTGTGTCCGACCACATCTCACATCCTGACTGCTTCTGGGAAAATTCAGATCATTTCAGAGGACAAAAGGAAACATGTTCTGTGTCAGATTGACTCCAGCAGAGTCCAGCGTGAGTCTTATATTGAATAAAGCAGGTGAAGGTATTATACCACAGTTAACTGGTTTATGTGTCTGAGATCCATCACCTGCCTATTAGATCCCCTTCCCAGCACTTTATTTCAATCCTGTTTCTCTGCTTTCTGCCCCATAGTCCTCAGTATAATAAATGAATCCTTGAGCACTGATGTGGTACCAGTGGCTTCACAACTGCTGCTGTTACCCCTGTGTGAGAAAGAGAATCATGGCTCTGGACAGCCTGAACAACTTTCACCCTCTCTCCAACTTTCATACCCTTTCATTACCTTTTCATGCAGAAAGTTTACAGTGTGCTGTTAGATTTCAGGTATATAATCCTCTTTGAACTCCAATATGGTTTCAGACAACCTCACAGCACAGAAAGTGCCCTGGTCAATGTCACAAACGATCTTCTAACGGCTTCTGATTCTCGTTCTCTTTCTGTCCTCATTCTTACTGAGCTCAGTGCTGTTTTCAACACTGTCAGCCATGACCTCTCACTTTCTTGTCTTGAGACTGTGTTTGGAGTTTCTGACACTGCTCTTCAATGGTTCCAGTCTTACCTCACTGATCACTTTCACTCTGTCTCTCTCGGCGATTGTAGCTCTGAAATTGGACTCATTAAGTTTGGTCTTCCTCAAGGGTTGACATTGGGCCCCTACCCTTCAGCATGTATGAGTTCTGATGATACTCAAATCTACAGTACAGTCTGTCCATACTAAACTGACACTGACATGTCTCTGCTCTAATTGCTTCTCTGACATAAACACATGGATGACTCACAATTTCCTTCATTTAAACTGCGACAAGACAGAAGTCATGCTTCTTGGCACACCAATGCAGTATCCTTATCTGTGGATGACACTGTACTGGAGTCACAGTCAAAATTGAAGAACTTGGGGGTGGTATCTGATCCAGGATGACATATTCAACAAATTATCAAAACATCATTCTTCCACCTCAGAAATACTGCCAGGCTGCGTCCTATGTTATATCTAATTGTTGCTGAAAAGCTGGTCAACTCCTTCATCTTTACTCATATTGACTACTGTAACACTCCACACGCTGGGGTATCTAAACCCACAGTGAACAAACTTCAGTATGTCCAGAATATGACAGCCAGAATTCTGACCAGGTCTAGTGCAAGTGATCACATTACTCCTGTCATGAAGTCCCTGCACTGGCTTCCTATCAGGTTTCATGTTGACTTCCAAGTCCTCATGATCCCCTAAAAGTCTCTGCATGGCTCGTCACCTCAGTACCTTTTAGAGTTACTATCATCCTACTCCCCACCTCACAACCTTCACTCTTCTAATTCTGGTCTCCTGTCTGTCCCCCAAACCAGCACTCTGGGTGACAGGGCTTCTCCTGCTGCAGCCCAGAGCTCTGGAATTCTATCCCTATGGATGTCATAGAGTCACCTTCCCTGAGCTCTTTCAAATCCAGACTCAAAATCTTCTGTTTCAGAAGGGTTTTAATTTAACTGGGTCTGTTTCTGCTTCTTTGCTTTTATACTGTTTTCCAAAACCCCCTTCTACCTTCTACCGTTTGTGTTCTGTAAAGTGCTTTGAGAAGCCATTTTAAATCTATCATATAAATATAGAGTTTATTATTATAAATAATAATACTATTGTGCTGAAATTAAAGCAGGACTTCATTAATGAGGGTGCAGTCTGTTCTAGAGGTGTTGAGTATGCTGTGCATTAATGAGGGTGCAGTCTGTTCTAGAGGTGTTGAGTGTGGTGTGCATTAATGAGGGTGCAGTCTGTTCTAGAAGTGTTGAGTGTGCTGTGTGCAGTTGTACAGGTTCACTGGTGCTTCATGAGGACAGTAAAGAGGGAAACAGTGAAGGAGAGGAGGAGGAGATCATGAACAACAGACAGAAGAACAGGAGACACTTCAGAGACACAACCAGTGTGGATCACAGCTGAGTACATGAGCAGGACTCAGCAGTGGAGATCCAGCATTACAGATACAGTAAATACAGTCCAGAGATCACTTAAAGCACCAAATATCCTAAATATCCTTTTTTCATCTTGTACTAGACACTTTATGAACAGACACAAAGTCCTCACCTGTTTCTCTGTCCTTCCTGCTGCAGCTGAGACAGTATCATGGCCTCTGTGTTCATCCATTACACAAAGATAACAAACACACTTCTGGTCAGTACGGCAATAGACCTCCAGCAGTTTGTCATGAGTGGAGCAGATCTTCTCCTGCAGTTGTCCTGTGGCCTCAACCAGCTTGTGTCTCTTGAAAGCAGGAGATTCATAGTGAGGCTGGAGGTGAGTCTGACAGTAAGAGGCCAGACACACCAGACAGGATTTCACAGCTCCCCTCTGTCTCCCAGTGCAGACATCACACAGCACATCTCCAGGGCCAGCAGGACTGTGAGCAGGAGGAGGGCCACTGAGCCCTGTCTCCTTCAGTTTCTCCACCACTTCAGCCAGGATGGTGTTTCTGTGAAGATCAGGTCTTGGGGTGAAGGTCTGTCTGCACTGGGGGCAGCTGTAGATCCCAGTCTGATCTTCCTGATCCCAGCAGTTCTTAATACAGCCCATACAGTAACTGTGTCCACAGAGCAGAGCCACTGGATCCTTCAGCAAATCCAGACACACTGAGCAGCTGAACTGGTCCTGAGAAAAAGGAAAAGTGCCTTCTGCCATTTTTCTGACAAGTAAAAACTGCACAGAGAGGAGCAGTAGAGACAGAGCTGCAGTGAGGCTGTTTCTAGTGAAACGAAACTGATCTCTGAGTTTCACTTCCTGGATCTGCACAGAGCTGCAGGGGTGTGAGTATTAGGGGGTGTGGTTGTTAGGGGTATGATTAGGGTTGTCAGGGGGTGTGGTTTAGAACTGCAGTTATGAAACGGCTTTGGTGGTTGTTGTTTGGGGAAGGTGTGGTGTTGTAAGAGATGTGACTTACTGTGTCATTTTGGACTGACAGAAAGAAGTTTTTTAATAAACGTCGATGTCAGTAGCTGCTCAGGTGAAATCAATCCAGTTGTTTGTGTTCCCAATAATCAAAACAATAAAATACTAACTCGCTCACACAGCATGAGAAGATCAGAGCATGATGGTGACAGACAAGAGGAGGCCAGCTGGCCCATCCAGCTGTTTAATCGTTGGGAGTTATTTGGCTCCAGGATCTCCTCCAGCTGTGTTTTGACAGAGGGGTGTCACAGCTCCACATGGTGCAGAGGATTTCACTGTCCGGGTGTGAGCTCTTACTGCGAGCAGTCCAGCCTGCTGTGTCTCTCTCTCCAGGCCAGTGAGCCCAGCCTGCTGTCTGGCTCTGCCCTGCAGCGTGTGGGCCAGCAGGGTACGTCCAGGGCTTCGTGCTTCACCTGCGCAGTGACCCCCCTGTGAGCAGCACAGACCTGCGGAGCGCTGAGAGAGTCACGAGCCCATCTCTCCCCCGAGAGACGCTAGAGGAGCAGATGGACAGGGCAGTGTCATGTGGGTGTGATTGTGATCTCCATCCACCCAGCGCAACAGCGAGCCCCGGATCTCTGTGTGCAGCAGCTCTCCTTCCTTCCACAGGGACTGAC
Organism: Lepisosteus oculatus; assembly: GCF_040954835.1. NCBI lineage: Eukaryota > Metazoa > Chordata > Actinopteri > Semionotiformes > Lepisosteidae > Lepisosteus > Lepisosteus oculatus. Next base: position 2,813,641 of record NC_090699.1, read on the forward strand.
AACACCCCGCGTGTCTGATAATTACTAGAATCTAATTAGTCTGATCATCTCATCTCATGTTACTCTAAGGGGTTGTGGAACCTGTTTCACACTCCCACCACTTTTTGTGTAAAGCAGTACTCCTGTGCTGTGATGGAAACCCACTTTCTTGTCAACACCTCTGAGAAGTTAATCAGTCTGGATACAGTAAGTCCCGCCTGTATCTCCTGCAGCTGAGATTCACTGGTGTTCAGTGTGACGTTTTCAGAGGTCGTCTGGTCACAACCAACTGGAATCTCAAGGCTGTACTCCTGAGAAAAGCCAGGATTTTGTCCTCAAGTCTTTTACAACAAAGGCATCCTAAAACACAAGCAAGTTCCCTCTTTTAGGAAGAGAACCACAAGCAAATGGAATCCTTAATAGAAACACCTGTCACGCTCGTAAGCCCCTCCTCTTAAGGAGGCTCCAGCCCTTCCTAGTTTAGTGTTGATCTCCTGCACCTGCCTCCGGTTCCTGCCCCCCCTGCTATACAAGCCAGGCGTTCCTGCCAATCTGGGCTCAGCTGTGGAAGATGGACACCCGGAAGCCCAGGAGCGACTCAGCGGCACAGGCTTCATCACGGTGTCCCTCATTCTTCTGGGTCCGGGATGAGGGAGCGTCTGGCCCCGTGACCCCCTTTTATTCCCCCGACCCTCCGCCAGATCCCGCTTGTAACTCTGTTCGTCTGTCAGGATGGATCACCCGGTCTTGGACTATTCCTACACTCATGGATTCACCTCGGACTCCCTTGGACAGTTTGCCTCGGACACACCTCCCCCGAACACCAGCGCACCGTGGACACGCCCCTGTTTCCCTCCAGCCCCCTGCCTGCCTCTTTCCCCCTGTTTTCCTCACTCCTCCCCAGATTGTGCCGTCTGCCCAGGGTCCGGAAAGAGACGCGCTCGGCCGGCCGGTTTCCCTGCTGTAGCTCTTCTGCGTCAAAGGGGCCCTGCGTGTCGTCAGCGGCGTGGCCCTGCAGTTTGTAAGAGGGTCTCGGAGCCGGGGGTCCGCTCTTGGACGGTGACGGTTTCATCCGTGAGGGTCTGCTCATACCCCTTCTCCAACACTCCCTTGATTCTGGACACCCGCACCTGGTCACCCACATTGGAGTGAAAACTTGGGACGGTTTAATAATCATAATTCCTCACACTTACATAGCGCTTTTCTGGACACTCCACTCAAAGCGCTTCACAGGTAATGGGGATCCCCTCCAGCCCCACCAGTGTGCAGCCCCACCTGGATGATGCGACGGCAGCCATAGTGCGCCAGAACACTCCCCACACACCAGCTCTCAGTGGGGAGGAGAGCAGAGTGATGAGGCCAGTTCAGAGAGGGACAGAACTCCGCAGGGGAGAGTTTCACACCATGGCGTCGAATTAATTTCTCAAAGGAGAGGTCAGGAGGATCAGAGCCTCCAGAACCGGCCATGATGAGAAAATAAACCCCGCTTTTCCCCCAAAAGACAGAAAAACACAAAACCAGTGAAGAAACACCGCCACACGATCAAACCCACCGAAACTCCGCCCACTCACTCACTCAGTCTCGCGAGAAACACACAGAGAGAGAGGGGTGAAAACACACACTGAGACTGGACACTCCAGTACATTAACACTGCACTGAGAGAGAGGGGCGTTAATACAGACACACTGACTGGACACTCCAGTACATTAACACTGCACTGAGAGAGAGGGGCGTTAATACAGACACACTGATTGGACACTCCAGTACATTAACACTGCACTGAGAGAGAGAGGGGTTAATACACACACTGACTGGACACTCCAGTACATTAACACTGCACTGAGAGAGAGGGGTTAATACAGACACACTGACTGGACACTCCAGTACATTAACACTGCACTGAGAGAGAGAGGGGTTCATACACACACACTGATTGGACACTCCAGTACATTAACACTGCACTGAGAGGTTGGGGTACCTATGGAAGAAGGTCATGAGGGACAGGAAGGACAGCTCTCCCAGGCCGCCGGACACACTGGCGAACACCACCCCTGAGAAGCGTGTTGGGGTAGAAACCAGAGAGAGAACCATGATCAGTGGCAACAGCACCCCCAGGTGTCACAGGCCCAGAGGGGGGACCCTCAGCACCTGTAGCTTTCATCAAGACCACGACAGCTACCCTGGACAACGGCCACTGGAGCCCAACCCGTATCTACACTGCTACAACATCCAGCGCTACATCATGCAGGCCAGCAGCCACGTCACCCTGCAGCTCCCAGCTGGCAGCCCACTGGAGCCCAGCAGTGTGAGCCTGTCAGTACCTGGAGGGGAGACTCCTGGGACAAACTAAGGCTGCTGCTGGAAGAGGTGTGAGTGGGGCCAGCAGGGGGCGCTCACCCTGTGGCTCATGTGGGTCCTAATGCCCCAGTATGTTGTTTAAATAAAAGCTGCTGCAATTTTCACAAATCGCGATCTCTTAAACGCGGGTGATTTGAAGGCTCTGTGTCATTTTCGCAAAGTTATTGACATCTGAAAAATCGTGGTCTCAAAAATAGGCATTTTAATAAGCGAAGGTTATGAAAACCAGAGAAAACAAATGACTCTGAACTACAGTATAGCAGGGTTTCCTGTCTCCTTTTACAGATGGACGATAACATACCAGATTCACACTCACCTTTTTCTATACATACACTGTCATTGATCTCTGCAGTACTAAACACATCACACTGAATTAAACCTACAAGGTTCAGAAATATGTTTCTTGTCTTCTTCCACAGCTCGACAATAACACAGCAGATTTACACTCACCTGATTTTAAACAAACGGGATGTTTACAGTGTTAATTACAGTCCAGATTCAGAGCGAATTTTTACACACCGATATTTTACACAGAAGACTGACACAGCTTTGCCTTGTGGATCTCTGTCTCTTGTGGTTTTATTGAATGTGGCACTATTACACAGGCAATGCACTGGGATAGGGGGGTGCTGTTCACGAGCCAAGAGCATTTAAACACCCACACTGCTGCAGCTAAATGTTTTACACACCGGGGTTTGTGCGGCAATAACCCAGAGAACGATCTTGGGTAGCGCACACACAGCTCCTCATTACAGAGCTCCTGCAGCCTTTCTTCAGTGTCAGCCAGCACTCAGGGAAGAGACTTTTACAACCCTTTCGACAAGGGTGAAACACACACAAGGGCAGTAAAGTGTATGACATGACATGGACAGATCTGAATGACATTTTAGGCTATCGAAAAAAGTAAATAATTAAATAGCCCATTTGTTTTTTGCCAAACATTCTTGCGATTGATTGACTTGTAAGCACTCCGCGATCGACTGATTGGGCACCCTGGTTTATATAAATTAAACAAGGTTGAACACAACACCAGGAATGCGTTTAACTTCACTTTTTACATGAACAGTTATTTAGCAGCTCAGCCATCTTCTAACCGGCTTGCTCTAGGGAGCGTCTCACAATTACCACACTAACCAGCGCACAAGGGAGTGTGTTAAAACTACCTCTCACGACACAGTCCATCTGTGGACAGAGAATCGTCCACATGAAATGTCCAAACGGCAGGACGGAAGACAAGACTGACACGGAGCCCAGGTTTCTGTCCGTGAAGAAAAAAACTCGCCGCTGCCACCAAACAGATGTAAAATCCTGGGTTCGGTTTAGGACTTTCATATTGTAACGCTTCGGGGTTCAGGCGGGCGCCCTTGCCGCATTAGGTCAGCCCCCCACCACCAGGGGCTCGAACCCGGGACTCCCGCGTGACTCGACAGGGACCCAGCCGGTGAGCCAAAGAGAGATCTCTTTACAGCCCAGTAGCTGTAGTCCTGCTATCACAGGGAAGGGCGGCGACGTCACCGCTCTGGTAAGCCGGCTCTTACACACCCTGATGGCCGTATGCGTTACAATATGAAGGAAAACAGAGCTTTCACCGGGTGATTATCTCGATTTATTGGGAACTCAAATAAAGAAAAGAGCAGGAAAAGGAGTAACGGGCACAGCGCATCCACGCCGCACTTTCCCCTGAGACACAGATCAAATAAAACTGATTTTATTTAAACGTTAAACGTAACTCTAAGGGGAGCCGTGTACTAGATTGTCAGGGTCTGGAGCTGCTCACAGGCACAGCGCTGGTGCTAAACTACAACTCCCATAACCACCCTGAGCCACTTCCGGTCTGCGTCACAGTCCCTATTCCTACTGCTGTGGTGACGTCAGCGGGTCCCTCCCCGTTCTGGCAGCTTCACGGTCACCGGCGCGCGCAGGAGAGACTCACACGGGATTTCATTTTTAAAAGTATATTTTCTTAAAAATGGGAAAAAAACAGCAGGGTTTCCAGAGATATTTACAAGTCAGGAGTACAGCAGGCTGGTAGCGAGTTATCTCGCCCTCTCTAGTACATGTTATTTTCCCCCGTTTAATTTTAAAAAAATTAATATTTAATATAACTCATTTAAACACGACACAACATCATCAGTTCATCATCATCAGTTCTAAAATTACTACTATATTTCTACTATATTTCTGACCTCATCTCACTGCCCGTCAGTAAACCCGTCTCCCAGTGTGAGCAGTGGACAGAGAGCTGGGAGAGAGTCAGCCTGTGTTCATGAGTCAGTGACGGGTTTAATCTCCACACTGACAGCAGGCAGCAGCTCAAGGTCTTTATTATGATCCCCAGTATAGAAGACAGGATAGATCTTCTCCCCCTGAGTGAAGACCATGTCAGTGAAAGTGTAGACATGAGCTCTGGACTCCACTGTATAAAAGGAGACCTTCCTCTCCTCAATATCCACACACACCCCCAGCTTCCTGGGCCGCAGACTGAGGGGGAGACGGGTCACAGGGGCAGTGAGAGCAGAGAAATCAGACCGGTGAGATCTCAGACACCAGTAACCCCGCTGGGGAGAGAAGATGAACCCCCCTTTCCTCTCTGCAGACTCTCTGGTCACTCCTATTCTCCACCTGTCATTCACCTCCACCTCCCAGTAGTGTCTCCCTGAGGTGAAGGCCTCCCTGCTCACGACACAGGACCAGTGATCAAATCTGTGAGGATTGTCAGAGAGACTCTTCCTCTGTCCCCATCTCACTCTCTTCCCATCCTCAGACAGGCTTAGCCCCCAGTGAGCTGTATCAGGGTCCAGAGTCACAGCAGCTGGGGAATAAAACACAAACATCACAACAGGCTCCTGCCGATCACAGTCCAACTCAACTCCATCAGACTGTGAAATGTCTTTGTCCCCAAACACACCGAGAGAGAAACACCAGTCAATTACTAATGACTGCTCTTCCTTTCCAGAGAAACGACATCTTCTTCACTGTTTCACTAGTTTTACACATGGGAGTGATCCCAATATCCTCTAAATACAAACATTAAACACTTGTTTTCACAGCGATGAAACTTTATGTTTTTAAACGACATTATTAATAAACACAGGACCGACCGGACTGCAGGAGAAACTACAGCCCGACCACTCGCTTTCAAACACTTCACAACCCACCACAACGACCTGTATACTGTAAGAAACTGGACAGCCTGTCTGTTAAACCGGTTTATTTCAAATCCCAGTTCAGCAGCTCGTTCATCTTCTCTGAGACCATTTTCCTGACGACGCAGAATAAAAAAGTGCTGAATTCAAAGACTGTGTAATGCAAGTTTTTACAGAAAAAAAATATAATGGAAAAAGCAAAATCTTGCTGAAATATAAGAAAGCCTTCCCACTTACTTTGAAAATGCGAAGAAATATCCAAAGTGTTCAACTTAAAGCAGAAATAACACACCCAGAAACCCGGAGAGAAAGACGAGAGAAACAGAGGCGCTCATACTGACTTCAGACTGCTAGCGCTCACTGTCCGCCTCTCTGATAGGAGACACCAGCTGTCAATCAGTGAGCTCTGACCACTGAGAGACGGGGGCGGGGCTTATACATGCCCAGAGCGAACGGGGGTTTTAATCGATTCAAGAAGCTTTATTCGCATGACTAATGAATACTGACTTAATACTCTCCTCATACTTAATACTTCAGTGTAAACTATTAATACTTAATACTGAGTAAATACTCCCCTTTGCCTGTCTGCCTGTCAATCTAGTGAAGATCAAAGATATTCTTATCAGCTCTTATTTTTTGACTCCTGGAGCCTAGAAAGGCTGACACAGTCACCTACATGAATTTATAAAAACACCAGTAGCCATATCACTCTGCAACTCACAACTGGCAGCCCACTGCAGCTCAGCAGGTGTGAGCCTGGTCAGTACCTGGATGGGAGACCTCCTGGAAAAAACTAAGGCAGCTGCTGGAAGAGGTGTGAGTGGGGCCAACAGGGGGTGCTCACCCTGCAGTCTACAGTATGTGGGTCCTAATTCCCCAGTATAGCGATGGGGACATGATACTGTAAACAGGCGCTGTCCTGTGGATGAGACTTAAAACCAAGGTCCTGTGTGGTCATTAAAAATCTCAGGGTGTTTCTTGAAAAGAGTAGGGGTTTAACCCTGGTGTCCTGGCCAAATTTCCCCCTGGCTTTTACCCATCATGGCCTCCTAATAACCCCCTTCTCTGAACTGGCTTCATCACTCTGCTCTCCTCCCCACTGAGAGCTGGTGTGTGGGGAGTGTTCTGGCACACTATGGCTGCAGTTGCATCATCCAGGTGGGGCTACACACTGGTGGTAGTGGAGGGGAGTCCCCATTACCTGTAAAGCGCTATATAAGTGTAAGCAATTATTATTAATACCTGAATTCATTTCTGGGCTCAGAGCGCCTTTATTTCAGTGATGAGAGAGGTCGCCCTCTTCTGGACACTGCAACTCTGAAGCCATCATGACAACATCTTCCACTGATATTTCACACTTATTCTGTGTAGAACAGGACACAGTGTCAAACACTGACTTACTCCACAGGAGAGTCTATCAGTCTGGAAACACAGACACCCTCTAGATCACTCCTGTTTGAAACGAGGTCCCCAATATCGCAGGCAAACACCCCAATACACACTCACTCTGGTGGGACTAGTGAAATAATATTGACACTCCAGTGTCATTCTTAGTGAAACACACCACTGGGTCTCTTAATGACCAGGACCATGTGAGAACACCAACTGGGCTGAAGAGAAAGACCCCAAAGTTATTACCCCTGGCCAGTAAGAGGAGCCCTACAGCCCCAGTAAATACCCCTCTTAAACTAACCATGAGCACCTGACCCTGACATGTCTGAGCTGCTCTGAGGAAAACAGGCCACAGAGACACTGACTGACTTCATGTCATTGAAACACTGTCAGTAAAGAGAGATCAGAATTAATTACCCCCTGTCCTGAGAGGAGGGCAATTCTCAGCTCAATACTCTACTGCTCCTTCCTTTCACAGTGCTGGCACGAGTAACTGAACTTCTTATTTTGGCAGGAAATACATTATTTATTGTATTACTCTTGGCCTAGGAATAGTCCCTCAATTCAAATTACATATCCCCAACTGTTATAGTAGTTTTTTTCACACATAAGTTCTTAGACACACAGTCACTGTGTCACACTAAGGAGATAAAGACCTGTCTGATATGTAAACACAGAAGCTAAATTTACTCCCCCTGCCCTGTAAAGAAACACCCAAATCTGAGGTAAAAACCCTAATCTCTACTGACAGTAGTGATTAATGAGCTGATGTTGAAATGACTGATCTATTCTGAGACAAACACTCCACTGAGTCTCTTACTGAACCCCCATCACTGCAGCCTGTCTTAGTAGAGCTCACAGCTCTCAGGTTTATTCTCCAGATCAATCACAGCCTCAGGGAGCGCAGTGGGAAGGGTCTGATTTCCTAGCGCAGCACAGTGGGAAAAAGACAAAGTGTAGCTACAGTTTTCCTGGAAAAACAATGCAAAAGAGGGAAGAAACACCAAACAAGATGAATAAGACCACAAACTGTACAAAAAGAAAAACAATCCTTACCATGGAGAAAAACACAAAAATAATCCTTATATTGCAAAAAAAACCTCACCCTACTTCCAAGGATTTAGCAACAGCTTTAAAGCCCTATAAGAGAGATAATGCTTCTCTTGTGCCTTCAGACAAGCCTGACCAGACCTGCCTTCACTCCCCTTTTATACACTGCAGGGCAGTATAGACTGAAACACACACTGAGACTGGGGAGCATATGGGGAAAAACATTCATGCCCAGATGAAAATAAACTTTTCTTACTTGATACAACCTCCTGTAAATCAGGACATATAAAAACAGAGAAAATTGGGGTTTGTTGTGTGTTCTGAGTTTTGGCCCAGTCTTACAAGACGTACGGTAATCTGAAAAAGGGCACTGCTGTTAGGAGACATACTGTAGTTAAACAGGTACAGGCAGCAAAAATTGTCCCCAGGCACAAGGATGCGTTAACAGGGAGTCAAATCTAGTTCATGTCATTTTCAGATAGGAAACTGGTTTTTAAACATGGAATGGGAAGATATTGTTTTAAAACCCAGAGTAAGAGAGAGAGAGACAGAGGACAACCAGCTGCAGGAGAGCCCAGAGTAAGAGAGAGAGAGAGACAGAGGACAACAAGCTGCAGGAGAGCCCAGAGTAAGAGAGAGAGAGACAGAGGACAACAAGCTGCAGGAGAGCCCAGAGTAAGAGAGAGAGAGACAGAGGACAACAAGCTGCAGGAGAGCCCAGAGTAAGAGAGAGAGAGACAGAGGACAACAAGATGCAGGAGAGCCCAGAGTAAGAGAGAGAGAGACAGAGGACAACAAGCTGCAGGAGAGCCCAGACTAAGAGAGAGAGAGAGACAGAGGACAACAAGCTGCAGGAGAGCCCAGAGTAAGAGAGAGACAGAGGACAATGACCGACACTAACAGAAAGATTACAGCAGCTGAGAAATGAGCAGAGACTGTATTTTTTATATTTTCTGTACTACAAAAGGTGAAGATGTTGCTGTCATTTTTTTCATGTATAACGGTCATGTTCCCTAGGATTTGGACAGCTGATTGTTACTGGCTCTGCTCCTGATTCCTCCAGATATTTCACATTTATTCTCAAAATCCAGGGTCACAGGCTCTGCAAAATTCAGCCTGAAGACCCTCACGAAGGAGTGACACTGACAAAGGAGTGAGCAGAGCTCACAGGATATGGCCTTTGGGTAGAACGAGTTTTGGAACACCTTCAGCCCCTCTGGAAGAACTTTCTGCTGGCCACTAGGTGAAGATCTCTTAAGGATCCCAATAGGATTTCATGTACTACATTACAGACATGACACTGAAATACATCTTCTATTTACCTAACAGGAACAACCAATTAACACTAAAGAGATCGTCTGAGAGTGTATTCAATAACCTCTGACACGAGGGCTTAAAACAGCCCCTGTGTCATCAAGAGGAAACAGACCTACCTGCAGCACTGCAGATCCACTGCCATTCTGAAACACAGAGATACAGACACTGTTAATCACAGACACACTGGAACACAGAGATACAGACACTGTTAATCACAGTCACCCACTGGAACACAGAGACACAGACACTGTTAATCACAGTCTCACACTGGAACACAGAGATACAGACACTATTAATCGCAGACACACACTGGAACACAGAGATACAGACAGTGTTAATCACAGTCTCACACTGGATCACAGAGATACAGACAGTGTTAATCACAGTGACACACTGGAACACAGAGATACAGACACTGTTAATCACAGTCACACACTGGACCACAGAGATACAGACACTGTGAATCACAGTCACACACTGGAACACAGAGATACACACACTGTTAATCACAGTCACACACTGGAACACAGAGATACAGACACTGTTAATCACAGTGACACACTGGAACACAGAGATACAGACACTGTTAATCACAGACACACACTGGAACACAGAGACACAGACACTGTGAATCACAGTCTCACACTGGACCACAGAGATACACACACTGTTAATCACAGTCACACACTGGAACACAGAGACACAGACACTGTGAATCACAGTCACACACTGGACCACAGAGATACAGACACTGTTTATCACAGTCACACTCTGGTAATAAGATATCAGTACAGTCAGTGCTGTCAGATAGCAGAGTTTCACACAGTGTACATACGTGATTGAGGGATAGGAGCTCGCTTCACAGCATCTACAGAAAGAGAGAGAGTAGATCTTTATTGTATTAAAGACCATTATTGCTTCTTACCTGTTATTACACCAGAGTTTATCCTACAGTCTGCAGTCAGTCCATTTCAGGATCCCCAGTCTCCACTGCAGTGTGGATCAGAGTGTCAGTGAGTGTGAGCAGCAGTGGCTGTAAGACTGGAGTCTCACTCAATAAGACTGAGCAGCACAAGGCAATAAGACACACAGACACATCACAGGACACCCTGGAGTCTGGTGCTTGAGCCATTGAGAGATGAGAAATTAACAGTCTGCTGTTAACAACAGTGAGGAATATTTCAAATTTAAAGACCAATCATTGATACTGAAAACTGTTCCTTGTTCAGTCAGATGAGTGAAAGTGTTGGCAATTCTCACACAGCCTGAGTGACCCGTTCCCACAGTAACCAGTATCACTGACTGAGATACAGTGATGTCCTGCTCACTGGTCACACTGCCTGATCTCTGGACATCAGCTGGACAGTGAGAGATGACCAGTTACACTCGATGGTGAGCACATCTCCACACCAGGCCTGATCCAGGAAGACTGACACACAGACAGTGCGCTCCTGTGTTTTTGTGTATGGCTCATGCATTCATCAAGACATCTCAGACAACCTCATCCATCGTACACATGTGTAGAATATAAATAAATGATATAGAGTATCTTACAAAAAATGGTAATTGTACCTAATTTGTATACATTAAAATATCTGCTATCCCAAACACAGAATATTTCAGAAAAACCTGAATGTAAAACAAGATGCAAGCTATTATTTATGATGAGACAAATGTCCTTTAAGGAAAGTGAATAGGTTTAAGGTGTGGGAAATATGTCAAGTATTTAAAACATTATCTTCTACTTATTTGTGTAGAGTGGGAGAGCTGTATAAGCTGTTGCAGGTTGGAAAAGAAAAAGAAGAAGCTAATTCTATGCTGCAAAGTAATGTAAGACAGCAAAATATGCAACATTTCACCTTTGAAGTCTTCATGCATTTCATAGAATTAAACCTCATTTGTTACTTCCAGTATTCCGTTTCCTTGTTTATTTTTTAATAGAATCTCTTCCATTATGTTCTAAACCGGTTTTTGCTCCCCTTTCTTTTTAAACCTCTCTCACACTCACTCTGGTGGGACTAGTGAAATAATATTGACACTCCAGTGTCATTCTTAGTGAAACACACCACTGGGTCTCTTAATGACCAGGACCATGTGAGAACACCAGCTGGGCTGAAGAGAAAGACCCCAAAGTTATTACCCCTGGCCAGTAAGAGGAGCCCTACAGCCCCAGTAAATACCCCTCTTAAACTAATCATGAGCACCTGACTCTGACATGTCTGAGCTGCTCTGAGGAAAACAGGCTGTACTGTGAACCCAAGCTTCTCTCTGTCTGTGTGTCTGTGTCTCATGGAGAGCAAGCTGGGGTCCTGTATGTGAAAAGATGAATTCCTAATGCAAGAGATTGTATATGGCAAATAAAGAGATCTTGATCTTAAACATTTGTCATTTTTACCAAGTAGAATTGACACAGCTTTCCAAACATCTGTTCTTCTTGATGTGAAACTGCAGAAACATGTCCTGTACAGAGTGTTTGCTCACTCTTTCAACACTGAACAGAATACATTTACGATGACTTATACCTGCTGTTGGCTTCCTGTTACTGTTGGTCCCAGTAAACAGCAAGCCAGCAATGAACAAACTGTTTAACGGGTTGTGTGTCATCGTGAATTCTTTTTCTTTTTGTCTGTCATTCCCCTATCTCTTCACATTCATCTGCGCAAAATACACAGAAATACTGTTTCTTCCACCTTCAACTTATACCTCTCCTGCATTTTACTGTGTAATTCCCAGTTCAATTGTATTTGATGTCTGCAGACTGTAGTCTAAAAGTGTTTGAGGTTTTTGTGCTTAAAGATTTAGTGACTGACCAACAATAACCCAAGACATTCTTATTTTGGCAGGATATCAAGAACAAATGATGTTGGGTTTTCCTATCGCTCTGTTTGTTCAGACAGATCAAGTCCTGACTGTTTCTTCCTGCTGACCCATCAGCCTGGTTGATGTGTGAAGAGAAGCAGCCATTTCTCAGACAAGAGAGAGGCCTACAGGCCCCAGAGGAGCCCCTGTACCAGAGTCACACTGCTGCCGCTCACAAGAGGCTGTGTGTCTGTGAAGCTGCAGGGGAAGAGCACTGTCATCATACCATCATTATTGTGAGACTGGCTCTGCTCCTGAATATTCCAGTTATTCACAAATCCAGGGTCTCAGACTCTGACACATTCTGACAGATGGAGAATGGCAAAGGGCTGTGGCAAGACGGACTTCCCAAGGAATTCTACACCTGCTTCTGGGACACCCCAGTGGCAGACCTGGTGGAGGTGGAACAAGAGCTCTTCCATCAGCAAAAAGCTTGGACACAGGATGAGGGAAGGTGTCATCTCCCAGCACTTCAGGAGGGGTTCAAAAGATGCTCTGCATGGACATCAAGATCGTGTCCAAACTACTGGCCATTAGACTGAGGACCACCCTGCCCCACATCACCAACAGTGACCAGACATGTGGGGTGGGAGGGTGATAAGTCAGCTGGAACCTCCAGCTCACCAGAGATGCCATCACCTGGGCCGAGGACCAGAATGTGCCCATGATGGTGGTGAGCCTGGACCAGGAGAAAGCCTTTGACAGAGTAAATCACAGCTATCTGTTCAGAGGGCTGGAGCACTTCAGATTCTGAGAAAGTTTCAGCTGCTGGACAGAGATACTGTACTCTGAAGTAAGCAGTAGGGTCAACATGAACAGACATCTTTGAGATTTAATCCCCCAGGAATCTGGAGTAGGACAAGAGTGTCCTCTTTCACCTCTTCTCTATGTTCTCATTACAGAGCTGTAGGCAGAGGCACAGGGGAAGTCCTCAAGATCTCCCAGTACACATGACGCTGTTCCTGATTTCAGACAGGGGGTTGCAGAGTGGGCTGCAGTTTAGGGAGCAGTACTGCAGGGCCATAGACTTGAGGCTAATAAACAGAAAGAGCAAGGGCAAGCTCTTTGGACCCTGGAGGGACAGGAACATGCCGCCAGAAGGTCTCAAGCTTTGCATGGAGCCCCTAATGATACTGGTGTTCATTCCAGAGCCAGGACAACAAGAACATAAACTGGACAGAGAGGACCGTAAAGGTCAACGTGTAACTGGGCCTGTGGAAGACTTGCACGCTGACTCTCATGGGGAAAGTGAGGGTGCTGAAGGCAGACACCCTGCTGGCTTTAGCTGACCTGGTCGTGGTGTACCCTCTGTCAGACAGACTCAGACAAGCGCTGCAAGGGATGGTGGAACAGGTACGAGTACATCACAAGGAACCAGATGTGCCAGACAGTGAGGAAGGTGGAGAGATGTGCCGAATTTCCCCCTGAAACTCCACTGCATCTTCTTCTGCAACCTCTGTCACTAGGGGCTGGACCCCATCAGTCACAATTCTCAGTACTTTGTGAGGCTGTGGTTCTCCCTCCCAATGAAGCATCTGATCCGGTGTCAAACACTAGTCCTAAAGCAGAAAACTGACCGGAGACCTACTAGGAGGTATGAGACCATGAGACTGCCAGAGCTCTGCACCAACAAAAGGCACTATACAAGGAAGAGGAAGGAGGAACTAGTCACCAGGGAGAGACAGATGATCCTACAGGTCACCGGGGAGGGGCTGACGATCCCATGGGAGACCTGGGTAAAGACTCAACCCAGAGGACTAGACAACAAGCTGAAGGCCCTCAGCTGGATGACTGTGCACCAGAGCTGGTGACCAGAGAGGTGTCATGGCCTCTGCAGCCAAAGGGCGCTCCTACTCTGTCCTGTCCCCAGTTCCTTATGCTTTGCTGTCCTTCCGGTGTCTCTGTCTCTGGGGATATATATGTCCAGGTCTCTCATTCCACTTCGCTCATCATTGACGTTCGGATGTCCTGAGACCCGCCCAGCACCAGGTCGCCCCACGTCCGCTGCCTGAGGACATTGGTTTCTATACGACTCCTGAACAGCTGAGCCCAGGCTAACCCCTGTTCCACAACTACGCATAGGGTCTTTTCACTCTCCTGCCTCTCCACGATTTGTCCCTTCTGACATCCGTGACAGAACGCTGAGCCTCCTACTGACCCTGCGAGCGGCCCTTCTTTGTTGTTCCGTAGTTTGCTTTCCCCTGGGCTTTTTTTTTCTCTCAGCTCTCCTATTCTAATCGCGAGATTCTTTTTCCGACTCCTGTGCCTGTGAGCGGGCCGTGTGCCTGGCTTTCCTCGGGTTGTCCACTCCGATATCAGTGATAGAATGTTGAATGTGCCTATTGCCCAGTCTGCGGTAATTTTCCCGGGTTTTTGTCCTTTTGTTTGTTTCTGCCTGGTGTTTTGCTTTTTTCACTTCCTGGTTTCCCCTTCTCTCTGGTCCCCCTGTCCCCTGTGCTGTAGAACTCTTGGTTCCTATCTGTTTATTGTGGTTTGTTACCCTGGTCTCCCAGGTTTATTTCTGTCGTTGTTTGTGCTTGTTTACTTGTCTTTTTTTGTTTTATGTCTCCGGAGCACTACCCTGCCCCCCCCTTCCTCTACCCAATAAAGGTTTCTACCCTGGAGGAGGGGGTAGCTCTCAGCCGTGGACTCCCGGAGGTTTCCTTTCAGTTAAATGAGGTTTTTCCTCCCCCCAGTGCTGTGCAGCTCGCTTATTTGTATGGGCGTCAGGAGCCGCCCATGAAGGGGAGGGGGTACTGTCATGGCCTCTGCAGCCAGAGGGAGCTCCTACTCTGTCCTGTCCCTAGTTTCCTGTGCTTTGCTGTCCTTCAAGTGTCTCTCTCTCTGGGGATATATATTTCCGGGTCTCTCATTCCCCTTGGCTCAGCATTGACGTTCGGATATCCTGAGATCCGCCTAGCACCAGGTCGCCCCACGTCCGCTACCTGAGAGTATTGGTTTCTATACGACTCCTGAACTGCTGAACTGTTTCATCAGAGCAAAAGAGCACTGGACAGTACTGAGGGCTGAAGAAAACCCAGAAAAACCTGTTCCTTAGTGCTCCTGTTGAGAAATGGACAATCGCAGTTTCAAAGCCAGGACTGCAGCCAGTGGTAACACCCAGGAGGCTTGGAGGGGCTCTTATTGTGTGAACCAGCCTCACTGACCACTTGCAAAATAGAATGATTGATAATGGACAATCACTCTTTTCGAGACGATTTAAATTCTGTAGAAGAGTTGTTGTCAGAATTGTATTCTCTGTAAGCACTGTGCACTGCACATTGTTGTAATAAAGTGCATTTTCTTAAATAAACTACACCCACTGGAACTTCTGTGTCCATCTGTGTGTTTGACACAGTGTGTCTCTGATCCACACAGAGTGACTGTCTGCAAGCTTGACTTTCTGAATTCAGACGTGTATCAGCATGTATCAGAGTGTGAATCAGTGTGCGTGTCAGAGTGTGTATCAGTTTCTGTATCACTGTTCCTGCTGTGTGTTTGAGCTCCAGGTATATTTCAGAGGGGAACTGTTGTGAAAACAGACTCACCGTGTAAAAGCTCTGCTCTGGACCCGGGCTCTGGAGTCAGCAGACTGTAGACTTCAGTCACTGGGGAGACACACAGAGAAATGTCTCATCAGGGCTGCAGTAACAGAGTAACAGGAATAACATGTTCTACTGGACTGGGACTTTAGCCCCTATTAAAACGTTCCTGTTAAACTATATACAGAACAATATAACAACACACTTACTGTCATAAAGATTTGTGAGACTGGAGATTTTAAGACATTTCACCTAGAATTTGAATCATTGACTGATAAGCTGCTCTGATAAATACAGTCACTGCACAAGAAATCCATTGACAATATAAGAGAAAAACAGGAAATATATAAGCTGTCTAGAAAGACATCAGTGTGTTTCTCTACTAACCTGTTGTGGAAATCTTTATTGATTCCTTCTTGCAGAGATCCTCCAGTCGCTCTTTCAGTCCAGAGACAGCTCTCCTCACTGCCTCAGGAGAGAAGTGTGGACGGACAGGGATGCTGGGTGAGTCTCCAGCTCCAGGAGGGACACAGACAGACTGGAAATTCTGAATCAGGGAAGAGAAAGAGGAGTTTCCAGTCAAACACAGCACACATTCCTGAGGAGAAGCCAGGAGCAGCTCTGTGTGAGAGACACCCTTCTGTACTGCAGAGTCACAGAGCAGTGATGTTACCTGGAGGAAATGGATGTGATCCTCTGTGTGTGAGAGCTGGTTCAGCTCAGAGTCTCTCCTTTTCAGCTCAGCGATCTCCTTCTCCAGTCGCTCTAGAAGTCCTTCAGCCTGACTCACTGCAGCCTTCTCTTGAGCTCTGATCAGCTGTGTGACCTCAGAGCGTGTTCTCTGAATGGAGCGGATCAGCTCAGTAAAGATCCTGTCAGTGTCCTGTACTGCTGTGCGTGCAGAGCTCTGAGGGAGGAGACACACAGTGGATTATTACACAGGAAAACACTCAAACTACATTATGCTGTATGCTCTGTTTCCAAAGGGTACTGTCCAGTGTCCAGCTGTGGAAATGTGTGTCTGTGTGTCCACTCATCTGTTGAATACCCACTCTGAGTGACTCCACAGCCTGTCTCAGCTCCTGCAGCTTCTTCTCTCTCTCCTGGAGTCTCTGCTGGGTTTGTGTCTGTATCTCCCCCAGCTGCTTCTGTGGAGAAACAGAGACACTCAGGACATTTCTGCTGTAAGAGAATCACATCACAGAGATACCGTTTAGAGTCACCCTGGGAAATCCATACTCTGTATTCCTGATGTCTTATCCACACGAGATGTGTTTCCTGGTCCTGTCTGACATGCTCCTGTTTCATGTCTAATCTACACCGGCAGCGTGTGCAGCGCAGCAGACACCTGACACCTGGGTCTGCACATCTGTATGTGAGGTGAAATGTAAAAACAAGATGATTGTGTTTCAATTTATATATAAAACATAATCTAGAGATAGTTCAGGTGGGGAGCTGCGTCAGCATGCGTAGGCTGCAAAGGAACAAGCAATAGGTTTATTCCATACTGAAAAAAAAGAAGAAAGAAAACACAACGTTTCGGCCGTGGAGCCTTCTCACACCTGAAGAAGAATAAACCTATTACTTGTTCCTTCATAATCTAGAGATTTCAGATTTCATTCATCTCAATATACACTAGTGTCCTGACTGCTCTCGGCATCTCAAAACAGAGGACTACAGCAGTGCTGATGAGCCTCGTTGCCACTAGTTTCTCTGAGTGGTCAGAGGAGACCCTGTGGCTGACGTGCTTGACCGCTGGATGAGGTTCTGGACCAGGCAGACCCTGTGTCCGACCACATCTCACATCCTGTCTGCTTCTGGGAAAATTCAGATCATTTCAGAGGACAAAAGGAAACATGTTCTGTGTCAGATTGACTCCAGCAGAGCCCAGCGTGAGTCTTGTATTTAATAAAGCAGGTGAAGGTATTATACCACAGTTAACTGGTTTATGTGTCTGAGATCCACTACCTGCCTATTAGATCCCCTTCCCAGCACTTTATTTCAATCCTGTTTCTCTGCATTCTGCCCCATAGTCCTCAGTATAATAAATGAATCCTTGAGCACTGATGTGGTACCAGTGGCTTCACAACTGCTGCTGTTACCCCTGTGTGAGAAAGAGAATCATGGCTCTGGACAGCCTGAACAACTTTCACCCTCTCTCCAACTTTCATACCCTTTCATTACCTTTTCATGCAGAAAGTTTACAATGTACTGTTAGACTCCAGTTAAATAATCCTCTTTGAACTCCAATATGGTTTCAGACAACCTCACAGCACAGAAAGTGCCCTGGTCAAAGTCACTAATGATCTTGTAATGGCTTCTGATTCTGGTTCTCTTTCTGTCCTCATTCTTACTGAACTCAGTGCTGCTTTCGACACTGTCAGCCATGACCTCTCACTTTCTTGTCTTGAGACGGTGTTTGGAGTTTCTGACACTGCTCTTCAATGGTTCCAGTCTTACCTCACTGATCACTTTCACTCTGTCTCTCTCTGCGATTGTAGCTCTGAAATTGGACTCATTAAGTCTGGTCTTCCTCAGGGGTTGACACTGGGCCCCTACCCCTCAGCATGTATGAGTTCTGATGATACTCAAATCTACAGTACAGTCTGCTCTAATTGCTTCTCTGACATAAACACATGGACGACTCACAATTTCCTTCATTTAAACTGCGACAAGACAGAAGTCATGCTTCTTGGCACACCAATGCAGTATCCTTATCTGTGGATGACACTGTACTGGAGTCACAGTCAAAATTGAAGAACTTGGGGGTGGTATCTGATCCAGGATGACATATTCAACAAATGATCAAAACATCATTCTTCCACCTCAGAAATACTGCCAGGCTGCGTCCTATGTTATATCTAATTGTTGCTGAAAAGCTGGTCAACTCTTTCATCTTTACTCATATTAACTACAGTAACGATCCACTCGCTGGGGTATCTAAACCCACACTGAACAAACTTCAGTTGTCCAGAATATGGCAGCCAGAATCCTGATTAGGTCTAGTGCAAGTGATCACATTACTCCTGTCCTGAAGTCCCTGAACTGGCTTCCTATCAGGTTTCATGTTGACTTCAGTGTCCTCATGATCCCCTAAAAGTCTCTGCATGGCTTGACACCTCAGTACCTGTCAGAGTTACTATCATCCTACTCCCCACCTCACAACCTTCACTCTTCTAATTCTGGTCTCCTGTCCGTCCCCCAAGCCAGCACTCTGGGTGACAGGGCTTCTCCTGCTGCAGCCCACAGCTCTGGAATTCTATCCCTGTGGATATCATAGAGTCACCTTCCCTGAGCTCTTTCAAATCCAGACTCACAATCTTCTGTTTCAGAAGGGTTTTAATTTAAGTGGGTCTGTTTCTGCTTCTTTGCTTTTATACTGTTTTCCAAAACCCCCTTCTACCTTCTACCTTTTGTGTTCTGTAAAGTGCTTTGAGAAGCCATTTTAAATCTATCATATAAAAATAGAGTTTATTATTATAAATAATAATAATATTGTGCTGAAACTAAAGCAGGACTTCATTAATGAGGGTGCAGTCTGTTCTAGAGGTGTTGAGTGTGCTGTGCATTAATGAGGGTGCAGTCTGTTCTAGAGGTGTTGAGCATGCTGTGCATTAATGAGGGTGCAGTCTGTTCTAGAGGTGTTGAGTGTGCTGTGCATTAATGAGGGTGCAGTCTGTTCTAGAAGTGTTGAGTGTGTTGTGTATTAATGAGGGTGCAGTCTGTTCTAGAGGTGGTGAGTGTGTTGTGCATTAATGAGGGTGCAGTCTGTTCTATAAGTGTTGAGTGTGCTGTGTGCAGTTGTACAGGTTCACTGGTGCTTCATGAGGACAGTAAAGAGGGAAACAGGGAAGGAGAGGAGGAGGAGATAATGAACAACAGACAGAAGAACAGGAGACACTTCAGAGACACAACAGTGTGGATCACAGCTGAGTACATGAGCAGGACTCAGCAGTGGAGATCCAGCATTACAGATACAGTAAATACAGTCCAGAGAACACTTAAAGCACCAAATATCCTAAATATCCTTTTTATATGTTGTACTAGACACTTTATGAACAGACACAAAGTCCTCACCTGTTTCTCAGTCCTTCCTGGTGCAGCTGAGACAGTATCATGGCCTCTGTGTTCATCCATTACACAAAGATAACAAACACACTTCTGGTCAGTACGGCAATAGAACTCCAGCAGTTTGTCATGAGTGGAGCAGATCTTCTCCTGCAGTTGTCCTGTGGCCTCAACCATCTTGTGTCTCTTGAAAGCAGGAGATTCATAGTGAGGCTGGAGGTGAGTCTGACAGTAAGAGGCCAGACACACCAGACAGGATTTCACAGCTCCCCTCTTTCTCCCAGTGCAGACATCACACAGCACATCTCCAGGGCCAGCAGGACTGTGAGCAGGAGGAGGACCACTGCACCCTGTCTCCTTCAGTTTCTCCACCACTTCAGCCAGGATGGTGTTTCTGTGAAGATCAGGTCTAGGGGTGAAGGTCTGTCTGCACTGGGGGCAGCTGTAGATCCCAGTCTGATCTTCCTGATCCCAGCAGTTCTTATTACAGCCCTTACAGTAACTGTGTCCACAGAGCAGAGTCACTGGATCCTTCAGCAAATCCAGACACACTGAGCAGCTGAACTGGTCCTGAGAAAATGGAAAAGTGCCTTCTGCCTTTTTTCTGACAAGTAAAAGCTGCACAAAGAGGAGCAGTAGAGACGTAGCAGTAGTGAGGCTGTTTCTAGTAAAACGAAACTGATCTCTGAGTTTCACTTCCTGGATCTGCACAGAGCTGCAGGGGTGTGATTATTAGGGGGTGTGGTTGTTAGGGGTGTGATTAGGGTTGTCAGGGGGTGTGGTTTAGAGCTGTAGTTATGAAACAGCTTTGGTAGTTGTTGTTTTGAGAAGGTGTGGGGTTGTAAGAGAAGTGACTCAGCCTGACAGAGAGAAGTTTTTTTAATAAACGTCGATGTCAGTAGCTGCTCAGGTGAAGTCAATCCAGTTGTTTGTGTTCCCAATAATCAAAACAATAAAATACTAACTCACTCACACAGCATGAGAAGATCAGAGCATGATGGTGACAAACAAGAGGAGGCCAGCTGGCCCATCCAGCTGTTTAATCGTTGTGAGTTATTTGGCTCCAGGATCTCCTCCAGCTGTGTTGTGACAGAGGGGTGTCACAGCTCCACATGGTGCAGAGGATTTCACTGTCCGGGTGTGAGCTCTTACTGCGAGCAGTCCAGCCTGCTGTGTCTCTCTCTCCAGGCCAGTGAGCCCAGCCTGCTGTCTGGCTCTGCCCTGCAGCGTGTGGGCCAGCAGGGTACGTCCAGGGCTTCGTGCTTCACCTGCGCAGTGACCCCCCTGTGAGCCGCACAGACCTGCGGAGCGCTGCAGAGAGTCACGAGCCCATCTCTCCCCCGAGAGACGCTAGAGGAGCAGATGGACAGGGCAGTGTCATGTGGGTGTGATTGTGATCTCCATCCACCCAGCGCAACAGCGAGCCCCTGATCTCTGTGTGCAGCAGCTCTCCTTCCATCCACAGGGACTGACAACACCCCGCGTGTCTGATAATTACTAGAAACTAATTAGTCCGACCATCTCATCTCATGTTACTCTAAGGGGTTGTGGAACCTGTTTCACACTCCCACCACTGTTTGTGTAAAGCAGTACTCCTGTGCTGTGATGGAAACCCACTTTCTTGTCAACACCTCTGAGAAGTTAATCAGTCTGGATACAGTAAGTCCCTCCTGAATCTCCTGCAGCTGAGATTCACTGGTGTTCAGTGTGACATTTTCAGAGGTCGTCTGGTCACAACCAACTGGAATCTCAGGGCTGTACTCCTGAGAAAAGCCAGGATTTTGTCCTCAAGTCTTTTACAACAAAGGCATCCTAAAACACAAGCAAGTTCCCTCTTTTAGGAAGAGAACCACAAGCAAATGGAATCCTTAATACAAACACCTGTCACGCTCGTAAGCCCCTCCTCTTAAGGAGGCTCCAGCCCTTCCTAGTTTAGTGTTGATCTCCTGCACCTGCCTCCGGTTCCTGCCCCCCCTGCTATACAAGCCAGGCGTTCCTGCCAGTCTGGGCTCAGCTGTGGAAGATGGACACCCGGAAGCCCAGGAGCGACTCAGCGGCACAGGCTTCATCACGGTGTCCTGATCTTCTGGGTCCGGGATGAGGGAGCGTCTGGCCCCGTGACCCCCTTTTATTCCCCTGACCCTCCGCCAGATCCCGCTCCGGCTTGTAACTCTGTTCGTCTGTCAGGATGGATCACCCGGTCTTGGACTATTGCTACACTCATGGATTCACCTCGGACTCCCTCGGACAGTTTGCCTCGGACACACCTCCCCCGAACACCCCTGTTTCCCTCCAGCCCCGGCTGTGGAGCATCTTCAGGTGTGAGAAAGACAGGGCGGTCAGCAAAGGTAATGGTCTTTTTATCTTTGCTGCCTGCAGTTTGTCTTTGAGGACAACATGAAGGAAGTTAAGGAATTTCTACAGGTAACAGCTCCTCTTCCTTTTATCAGCTGTGAACTTCACACCTGAAGGAGGCGCAGGGCCTGAGCCGCAGAGCCATATAATGATGTAGCGTTTTCGGGGTTCAGGGGGGTCGGAGCCCTCGCCACCACCACCTCTAACGTTCTTTTTCTTAACTTTCTGCATAAACGATAACAAAAGAAATACAATCCAAACCAGAGTACATCTAACATTTTGAGATAGAAAGAACGGGTACACATGACGAAATCAATTCAGAATGATTCAAACGAGTTGAAACGAAATTAAATAGAGATGACGTCCGCACCGCTTAATCATGTAATGCTCAGGGGTGCTGCAGTAGAGCCTGAGAGCGATAACTTTGAGAGAATCAGGTTGGAGGCGGCGGCGGTGGCGATGCGACCGTATAATCTATCATTTTAGAGCAGCAGAGCACTAGGCACAAGCACTCGTGTTGTTCATCTTGAAAGAATATTCCATTCATTTCAAGGTATTTTTATATAGTGCCTTTCACAACAAGGTTGCCCCCAGGTGCTTAACATAGCAAGTGACCCTCAAGTTGTGAATACAGAACAGAAAAGACCAGGAGACAACGGAGGAGAGGAACCACAAACCCCTCAGTAAGGAGGGAAAAAATCCTCTGGGGGTCCAAGGTCAACTGGCTGCCCAACCCCTCTGGGCATGCTAAGATTATAGAATTAAAAAAGAAAGAAATGAATGAGGGTATTAATCCAGCCATCATGTCTTCTGTGTGTCAGTACTCCATGCAGATCTCTGTGGACCAGTAAATCCTCCTAAACGACAGCTATATCCACGATGTCCCTCTTGGATCCATGGCAGTGATGCAGCATCCAGCTCAGATGGTGCCCAGCCTGGGTGCCATCCAGACGTGGGGAGGAGAATAGGATAGTCTGGTCAGAACAGATGTATCTGCCTGGTGGGCCAACACAGAGACACACAATGGCCTGTACAGCAGCACCAGCAGCCATGGCTGCAGCAGGCTATGATGTCAGCTGTGAGTAGACTAGGCTGCAGTCATGGGTCTTCAGTCTGGATCTGAGGACAGATTGACTCGTAGGTAGAGGCTATGATGTCAGCTGTGAGTAGACTAGGCTGCGGTAGTAGGTCTTCAGTCTGGATCTGAGGACAGATTGACTCGCAGGTACAGGCTATGATGTCAGCTGTGAGTAGACTAGGCTGCAGTCATGGGTCTTCAGTCTGGATCTGAGGACAGATTGACTCGCAGGTACAGGCTATGATGTCAGCTGTGAGTAGACTAGGCTGCAGTCATGGGTCTTCAGTCTGGATCTGAGGACAGATTGACTCGCAGGTACAGGCGATGGACGCTGCGCATGGGGCCGCCCGGAGATCATCCGCCGAGCTGTCGCCGAGCGATTTCGTTCAGCTGCGTTTGTCTTCCGGCCGGTTTAATAACCCGCTGTTCTCGCCCAGACGGCGACCCGGGGAATTGAAACGCCGCCGATTCTTCCAACCACACCTCGGCCCCCTTACAGAGCCGCACAGGGGTCCTCACAGACGACACCCCCCGACGGGCAGGCACGGCAGTGGAAGAGGCAGAAGCCCGAGTCCAGCGAGACCGCGTCTCAGAGCGCGTCTCCCCCACCACACCCCCGGCCCGCCTGGTCCTCCAGCACGGTTCCCCCTCCCTCCCCGCTCAGTGCCGGTCCTCGGTGTGAGCCGCTCTGTCGCGCTACGCCTAGTTCCTCGTCCCAGCGGCCGTGGGAGGGGTGAATCGCGCAGGCGGCCGAGATAGATAGATAGAGGAGACTTTATTGATCCCGTAGGGGCATTGATGTGTTACAGCAGGCCAGCCCAAGACAAGCAAAAACAGACATCGGAATAGTTATAAAACAAAAGACAACAAAATAAATAAAAATGAATAAATACATAGGTGTGTGCAAAATGTGATGATCATAATCACTGTAAAAACAATAACATATGTGAGAAATGTGCATAGGTTTATACAGATTGAGTGTCCAAAAAGTCCAATGGAGCACCATGCTGTCCATAGACGAGCAGATGAAGGGCTGACAGTCCTCGCCTGGGGCAGCGTTATACACCCTGACAGCCGCCGGGAGGAGAGACCTGCGGAAACGTTCCCTTGAACACCGCAGCTGGAGCAGTCTGGTGCTAAAGGTGCTCCGCTGCCCAGTAACAGTCCCATGAAGCGGAGGAGAGGCGTCGTTCATGATGGCTGTGAGCTTGGTAAGCATTCTCCTCTCAGCCACCAGCTCCATGAGTACATACGAGTACAGCCAGCAGGGCTACCGTGCTGCCGAGAAGCGGGGGAAAACCCTTTTTGGTTTAGGATAAGGATGGACTGCGCTCTGCAACGTGATTGATTTTTTTGTTGTGACTTGTTATTTTTGTATATTAATAAAAAAAGCCTTATTCCTCTCTGCTGCTTTGTGGTTACGGACTCTTGGTTCTCTCCTTCGACCACGGCTTCAGGATCACGGCTTGGCTTCGGTTCCTCTCTCCCTGGTTTGTGGGGTCACTGGCTTCCCCTGTGGACGTGGGCTTGTTTGGCGGTGCAGATCTCCTGCAGGGTCACTCCTCCGGCTCAAGCGAGTGGGTTCGTTGGCCGGATCTCTGACGGGCGGTCCGGAACGGTGACAGCAGGAGATCTCGATCCCTGTTGTACAGGAGGGTCACTGAGCGGGGGAAAAGCGTACCTTGTCGACGGTCCTCTGTGTTTCGCCAGGTCGTGTGCGCGGCCTGGTGGACACTGGCTG
The DNA here is from genome assembly GCF_040954835.1 of Lepisosteus oculatus. Lineage (NCBI taxonomy): Eukaryota > Metazoa > Chordata > Actinopteri > Semionotiformes > Lepisosteidae > Lepisosteus > Lepisosteus oculatus. Next base: position 2,838,526 of record NC_090699.1, read on the forward strand.
TGGCGACAGGGGGCTGAGCCGACACGCAGCGAGTCGGGTTGCTCAGAGGATCGGGAGACGGGCTTGTCAGACGCTGCAGCTTTTTTCTTTAATAAAAAGCCCTAAGAGGCGCTTGTTCAAATTCTGTGCCGTGAAGCAGGGCGAGTGGAAATATTTCACGCCGGGTCCCCCGCCGTCAGAATCTAAACCACTGTTTGTTCTACTGCGGGAAGGTCATGGCTCATCTTTTTAAACAGTCGAGCTATTGTCATCGATCCGCGGATTTTCGCAGTCACGGCCACGCCGCGGATCGCCACGGCAGCGCCGCGCGCGCCAGCGTTAAAGCCCATCAAACATGTGTCGGTCCTGCGTGTTGCGGCACGGAGGCAGACGTTCAGAACCGCCCTGTGCGCGAGGTCTCGGGTCTCGTTCAGAAGGCGGCAGCGGGTGTCGGTCGCTGTGAGAAATGGGGGGTTTATAACCTCGCAAATCATCACACGTCGTGAAGAGAAGCTGTGCCGGCGGTGTAACGCCCTCATCGACACCCCTGACACGCACCTGTGCGACAGGCCGCCTGTGGAGACCCCCACAATCTCACACACGGACGCGCAGGAAACGGGGACGCGCACCCCGGACGACGCTCCCGCCCGTGTCGAAGAAAACTCGTCTCTCGATCGGGGGAGGTGGGGTCAGGAGGCGGGACCCGGTGCGGGGCTCACCCCGGTGGAGTCTGGGCGGGAGATCGACTGGGTCCCAGAACAGTGTGGGGCCAAGAACGAGAGGAGCAGCCGGGCTCTGAAACGAGGGCGAGGAGTCGGCAGCCGAAAGGTAATCCAGCCAATAGAAGAGACGAGTAACTGGTTTCAGAGCTCAGGGAGAGAGAGAGGGGGGGGGTGAACAGGGTGCGGGGGGCCGTTCAGCGTGACTGGAGCTCGTGGGCATGGCGGAGGGCTTGCGTGCTCGCGGGCGGGTCGTGACGGGGGGTGGGGGCACTCGAGTCCTTGATCCGTGAGTGCGGGGAAGACGCCATCAGGCGGATCGGAGAGCAGCCTCTCGCACAGATCTGTGGGTAACCTCTCCCCCGCGGTGGGAAAGGCGCTGGGTTTCACACAGATCTCCACATTCGGAGTTGTGTTTCTCTCTCTCTACACAACACTTCGCTGTGACTGACAAGGTTCTTCTTCAGAAGCGATTTTACCTTGTTGACAGAGACAAGGGAGTAAACAGGAAGTGTGAAATGAGCTAGAGGCTCTGCGATTGTGGCACTAATGTCAAAGTCCAGTAACGCGCTTGAATTGTCCGTTGACACTGCTGCTGAGCAGGGCAGGCAGATGAGCGAACAGTCACTGTAGTACAGGCTGAAGAGAGGTGGATGTTCACACTCTTCCTCACCCCTCACAACAAACGAGGCTGGGAGTGTTGTGGCGAAACGTGTTCCGAGGATTTTGCATGTAAATGTATTCTTTGGCAGATCTCCTCTACGGGCTACACGGGCTTCAGCAGATCTCCTGTACCGACTACACGAGCTTCAGCAGATCACCTGTACTGGCTACACGGGCTTCAGCAGATCACCTGTACTGGCTCCCCAGACACACAGCTGTCACTGTATTCGGCACACCGCACTCCTGGGACACCCTGGACACATCGCAGCTCCGTGAATGTCGCCGCTGCCGCCTCAGGTCAGTCCCCCTCGAACCCGTGCCTATGGCGTCGCTCCACAGGGACCCAGCCAGCTGAGCTAGAGGGAAGATCTCCCCTTGACGAGGGGTCGACCTGCGAGTGTTTGGATGAAAAGGCAGCCTGCGCCACCTGCCAACGCGCTGAAGACGCGGCGGGGAAGCCACAGCGGTCTCGTGTGCGAGCGCTGCGCTTGTGCCGGTGAAAGTAACTTCCCTGCTGCTCTCGTTCCCGAGATATAACGTCTAACGATTGACGTCTGACCTGGCACTGACGAGTGAGACCGGTCCAGTTCCCCTATGAGGTTGTGGGGGGGCTGAGTGACGTCATGACCCCGAAACGACAAGGCGCTACATCTGGGGAACGACAGCAGCGCCGACGCCACCTTCAACGGCACACGAGCGCAGCGCTGTCGAAGGAGGGGGGGGGGTTTCTTCGTTTGTGCTGTCTGCAGGGGGGTGTTCTATGATTTCTGTGTATAGACGCGCATGGTGATAAACCCGCAAGTCATATTGACAGGATGGGGCGATTTTACACTTCCGCCACCTGATCTGAGACCCATGACCCTCGCCAGAGGGTCATGCTTGTACATAAGAAACCGGGTATCCCTCCCAACAACCCCCACAGCCCGGCTCATGGGGTGGTCTTTTCCAGAGGGGACCATCGGTAGGAAAAAAAAGTGAAATATCGAGGGAACGATTTACACTGCGTGCGCATGAAAAGGCTAAATCGTTCCCTCGTTTTCTCTCAAAATAACGTTTTCTAACTCTGCCCTTCGCAAGGACAGGTGCGGCACTAGCAGTGAAAGAGAGCTGCAGTCCTCACTAGGAAGTTCAAGAGTACAGGAGCTACAGTGCCCTAATAACTCCTCCCCGAACCAGAAGAAAACTTAATCAGTTCATCTCTCTCCATTATCCCAATCTACAGCAGTGTCAGACAGTTCGGCTTTATTGCACTGATATAAAGACACAGTAACGTGTTTGATAGTGTTTGATAGTGTTGTTGTTAGGAGCCGGGGATCATGCTGGCCCGTTAGACACTTTCTGTGTGCGTGCGACTTCAGTCACACAAAGAAAACGAAGGAGAAGAGGAAACGTTATTTTGTGCGCCCGAATTGAAAATCATTCCCTCAATATCACTCCCCCCACACCGATGGCCCCTCCCCGGGCTCCGTCATGTCTAAGACCTACGCCAGTGAGCTTGGTTTTGTCCACAGCGCGCTTCGTTTCAAGTGCGAGCTGCTCGATGCCATCGGCGTACCCTTGGGGGGGGGGGGGGGGGGCGGTCCCTGCAGCCTCCGGTCTCTTCGCCGACGCGCAGAAGACTCTTCGTCTCGGTCTACCGTGTGTAGGGTGTGCGGGTAGTGTAGTTCTACCAGGCCCACTGCCCAGCTCCCGTCCAGGCCAGTCGCCCTTCCTGAATACCCCGAGAAGCACGCGCTGGTGTTCTTTGGAAACATCTTTGAGGATGAATCACCCGCCAGCGTAACACAGAAGCCGCTGCGGTTCATTGTGTTGTTTTCATCAGCTCTATATCTCTTTGACCTCGGAAGCCTTTACCCAGCTATCAAATTTATCGCCCCAGCCGTGCTGCTTTACCAAAAGCTGTTTGTTTTCACCACGCCCCCTGGAGGCTAGAATCTTCTGGATGCAGTCTGTCACGCTCGTAAACCCCTCCTCTTAAGGAGGCTCCAGCCCTTCCTAGTTCAGTGTTGATCTCCTGCACCTGCCTCCGGTTCCTGCCCCCACTGACTGGACACTCCAGTACATTGACACTACACTGAGAGAGAGAGGGGGGTTCATACAGACAGACTGACTGGACACTCCAGTACATTAACACTGCACTGAGAGAGAGAGGGGTTAATACACACACACTGACTGGACACTCCAGTACATTAACACTGCACTGAGAGAGAGAGGGGTTAATACAGACACACTGACTGGACACTCAAGTACATTAACACTGCACTGAGAGAGAGAGGGGTTAATACAGACACACTGACTGGACACTCCAGTACATGAACACTGCACTGAGAGAGAGAGAGGGGTTAATACAGACACACTGACTGGACACTCCAGTACATTAACGCTGCACTGAGAGGTTGGGGTACCTGTGGAAGAAGGTTGTGAGGGACAGGAAGGACAGCTCTCCCAGGCCGCCGGACACACTGGCGAACACCACCCCTGAGAAGCGTGTTGGGGTAGAAACCAGAGAGACAACCATGATCAGTGGCAACAGCCCAACCCGTATCTACACTGCTACAACATCCAGCGCTACATCATGCAGGCCAGCAGCCACGTCACCCTGCAGCTCCCAGCTGGCAGCCCACTGGAGCCCAGCAGTGTGAGCCTGTCAGTACCTGGAGGGGAGACTCCTGGGACAAACTAAGGCTGCTGCTGGAAGAGGTGTGAGTGGGGCCAGCAGGGGGCGCTCACCCTGTGGCTCATGTGGGTCCTAATGCCCCAGTATGTTGTTTAAATAAAAGCTGCTGCAATTTTCACAAATCGCGATCTCTTAAACGTGTGTGATTTGAATGCTCTGTGTCATTTTCGCAAAGTTATTGACATCTGAATAATCGTGGTCTCAAAAATAGGCATTTTAATAAGGAAAGGTTATGAAAACCGGAGAAAACAAATGACTCTGAACTACAGTATAGCAGGGTTTCCTGTCTCCTTTTACAGATGGACGATAACATACCAGATTCACACTCACCTTTTTCTATCCATACATTGTCATTGATCTCTGCAGTACTAAACACATCACACTGAATTAAACCTACAAGGTTCAGAAATATGTTTCTTGTCTTCTTCCACAGCTCGACAATAACACAGCAGATTAACACTCACCTGATTTTAAACAAACGGGATGTTTACAGTGTTAATTACAGTCCAGATTCAGAGCGAATTTTTACACACCGATATTTTACACAGAAGACCGACACAGCTTTGTGGATCTCTGTCTCTCGTGGTTTTATTGAATGTGGCGCTATTACACAGGCAATGCACTGGGATAGGGGGGTGCTGTTCACGAGCCAAGAGCATTTAAACACCCACACTGCTGCAGCTAAGTGTTTTACACACCGGGGTTTGTGCGGCAATAACCCAGAGAACGATCTTGGGTAGCGCACACACAGCTCCTCATTACAGAGCTCCTGCAGCCTTTCTTCAGTGTCAGCCAGCACTCAGGGAAGAGAATCGTCCACATGAAATGTCCAAACGGCAGGACGGAAGACAAGACTGACACGGAGCCCAAGTTTCTGTCCGTGAAGAAAAAAACTCGCCGCTGCCACCAAACAGATGTAACATTCTGGGTTCAGTTTAGGATTTTGGGCTTTCATATTGTAACGCTTTGGGGTTCAGGCGGGCGCCCTTGCCGCATCAAGTCGGCCCCCCACCGTCAGGGACTCAAACCCAGAACTCCCGTGTCCCTCGACAGGGACCCAGCCCGGTGAGCCAAAGAGAGATCTCTCTACAACCCAGTAGCTGTGGTCCTGCTATCACAGGGAAGGGCGGCGACGTCACCGCTCTGGTAAGCCGGCTCTTACACACCCTGATGGCCGTATGCGTTACAATATGAAGGAAAACAGAGCTTTCACCGGGCGATTATCTCGATTTATTGGGAACTAAAATAAAGAAAAGAGCAGGAAAAAGGAGTAACGGGCACAGCACGTCCACACTGCACTTTCCCCTGAGACACAGATCAAATAAAACTGATTGTATTTAAATATTAAACGTAACTCTAAGGGGAGCCGTGTACTAGACTGTCAGGGTCTGGAGCTGCTCACAGCGCTGCTCTGGCGCTGGTGATAAACTACAACTCCCATAACCACCCTGAGCCACTTCCTGTCTGCGTCACAGTCCCTGTTCCTCCTGGCTGTGGTGACGTCAGCGGGTCCCTCCGCGTTCTGGCAGCTTCATGGTCACCGGCGCACACAGGAGAGACTCGCGCGGGATTTCATTTTTAAAAGTTTATTTTCTTAAAAATGGGAAAAAAACACAGCAGGGTTTCCAGAGATATTTACAAGTCAGGAGTACAGCGGGCTGGTAGCGAGTTATCTCGCCCTCTCTCGTACATGTTACTGTTCCCCGTTTCATTAAAAAAAAATTAATATAACGCATTTAAACACAACACAACATCATCATTTCTACAATTACTACTATGTTTCTGACCTCATCACACTGCCCGTCAGTAAACCCATCTCCCAGTGTGAGCAGTGGACAGAGAGCTGGGAGAGAGTCAGCCTGTGTTCATGAGTCAGTGACGGGTTTAATCTCCACACTGACAGCAGGCAGCAGCTCAAGGTCTTTATACTGATCCACAGTCCAGAGGACAGGATAGATCTTCTCCCCCTGAGGGAAGACCATGTCAGTGAAAGTGTAGACATGAGCTCTGGACTCCACTGTGTAAAAGGAGACCTTCCTCTCCTCAATATCCACACACACCCCCAGCTTCCTGGGCCGCAGACTGAGGGGGAGAGGGGTCTCAGGGTCAGTGAGAGCAAAGAAACCAGACCAGTCAGAGTCCAGACACCAGTAACCCTTCTGGGGATTGAATCTGAACGCCCCTTTCCTCTTTGCAGACTCTCTGGTCACTCCTATTGCCCACCAGTCATTCACCTCCACCTCCCAGTAGTGTCTCCCTGAGGTGAAGGCCTCCCTGCTCACGACACAGGACCTCTGATCAAATCTGTGAGGATTGTCAGAGAGACTCTTCCTCTGTCCCCGTCTCACTCTCTTCCCATCCTCAGACAGGCTGAGCTCACAGTGAGCTGTATCAGGGTCCAGAGTCACAGCAGCTGGGGAATAAAACACAAACATCACAACAGGCTCCTGCCGATCACAGTCCAACTCAACTCCATCAGACTGTGAAATGTCTTTGTCCCCAAACACACCGAGAGAGAAACACCAGTCAATTACTAATGACTGCTCTTCCCTTCCAGAGAAACGACATCTTCTTCACTGTTTCACTAGTGTTACGCATGGGAGTGATCCCAATATCCTCTAAATACAAACATTAAACACTTGTGTTCACAGCGATGAAACTTTATTTTTTTAAACGACATTATTAATAAATACAGGACCGACCGGACTGCAGGAGAAACTACAGCCCGACCACTCGCTTTCAAACACTTCACAACCCACCACAACGACCTGTATACTGTAAGAAACTGGACAGCCTGTCTGTTAAACCGGTTTATTTCAAATCCCAGTTCAGCAGCTCGTTCATCTTCTCTGAGACCATTTTCCTGACGACGCAGAATAAAAAAGTGCTGAATTCAAAGACTGTGTAATGCAAGTTTTTACAGAAAAAAAATATAATGGAAAAAGCAAAACCTTGCTGAAATATAAGAAAGCCTTCCCACTTACTTTGAAAATGCGAAGAAATATCCAAAGTATTCAATTTAAAACAGAAATAACACATCCAGAAACCCAGAGAGAAAGACGAGAGAAACAGAGGCGCTCATACTGAGTTCAGACTGCTCGCGCTCACTGTCCGCCTCTCTGATAGGGCACACCAGCTGTCAATCAGTGAGCTCTGACCACTGACAGAGGGGGACGGGGCTAATACATGCCCAACGCGAATGGGGGTTTTAATCGATTCAAGAAGCTTTATTCGCATGACTAATGAATACTGACTTAATACTCTCCTCATACTTAATACTTCAGTGTAAACTCTTAATACTTAATACTGAATAAATACTCCCCTTTGCCTGTCTGCCTGTCAATCTAGTGAAGATCAAATATATTCTTATCAGCTCTCATTTTTTGACTCCTGGAGCCTAGAAAGGCTGACACAGTCACCTACATGAATATATAAACTCACCAGCAGCCATATCACTCTGCAACTCACAACTGGCAGCTCAGTGCAGCTCAGCAGGTGTGAGCCTGGTCGGTACCTGGATGGGAGACCTCCTGGAAAAAACTAAGGCTGCTGCTGGAAGAGGTGTGAGTGGGGCCAACAGGGGGTGCTCACCCTGCAGTCTATGTGGGTCCTAATTCCCCAGTATAACAATGGGGACATGATACTGTAGGGAAAACCGGTTCAGGGACGCCAAATATGTAATCATAGTGGCTCTCTGAAGGCACCAGTTCTGTAGGGTTTAGGCATTTACTGAGACAATTATTAATTGTAGCAGTAAATCACAAAGTTGGTTCTGTTGATGGCTTTAGAATCCAACCATGCGACATAACTCAAACAACGCGCACACAGGTACTAATACACGAGGATACATTTATTAATACATAGAATATGCATATAAACCTAACAGATCTTATCGAGAGGGTTATCAGAATACAAAAGGTATATTCGGTCAGTTACAAAGAGTTACACATATCAAGAGGACATACGTTCAGTATATCATTCATTAAGACCGTTTCGGAAAGTGAACTTGGTTACAACTTCTACATTAGATACTCAAACAAGCACATAACTCTTAGGAATTAAATTGATATCAACTGGTTTGGATAACAATTGAATTCTCGAGCTGTAATGCATTGAAGTTGAATACTCATCCAATCTTTGGGGATTCAGATCTCCTGCGGGCACAAAGAAACAGTTGCAGGCTGTTGCTGTCCAATCCGCGCTCTCTGGCTCCGTGCCAGGCTGTGCTGTGCGGCTTGCGACGGTGCGCTGCTGATGCTCACTGTCCGGCTAGTTGGTGTTGTTTAACTAGCACAGTTTGTGCACAGGAGAAAAGATGACTGTGGGTCCCAGCAAGTCAGGAAGAGGACCGGTTCGTTCCTGATGAAGAGATTGTTCTGAATAGTGATTCAGCTGTCCACAGTTCCGTCCTGTTCACGAGGCCTGCTCCTGGTTACTCTCTGGCAACCTCCACTCTAGACTCTTAGAACAAAGGAAAGTTCTGGCACTCGGACACACTGGCCGTTCCATGGTTGTCCGGGCTGAGTCTCAGGATGGTCAGGAGGCGCGCTGCGAGAATGTCCTGCCCTTGGGAGCCTTCTGCTCCTTTGAATTCCCTTTAGAATTGTTGAATCTGAATCTGAATCTGAATCTGAAACTCTCAGGCTCTCTGTGTTGCCTGTTTTTACCTGGAGGAACTTCAGCTCATTGATTGGCTGAAAGTTCCATGGGCATCAGAGTCCCACGTGGGTTACTCGGCCCTACCGGTCCCTGATTGGTTGATCAAGGTGAGATATGAGTCACTTAGTCCTGACACTTAGGAATGCAATCCAGATGTCCATCTGGCACTCCCTAGACAGATAGGCACCAATGGATGACCATTGATCATGATAGCCAGGCTTAGCTAAGTGCATCCCCCTTTGGGAGCTGTCCTTATCAAAAGAAAACATCTTGCATGAATGGTTTCTCTGTGGCTGCACCACAGAGATGAACAGAGAAATGGGGGCCTCATTTGGGAAGCTCAGAAACACTTAACTCTGCCTTATTAATAAGCCTCGCCGCTACATATCCCCCCTTTTTGAAGGTCACAAGGTCCTGAGGCGTTGTTGCCTTCAAAACAAAACAGAGTTAAGTGATGTCCCTTGTCATTAGAACATTAATCTTAAATGTCTACATTACTCCTCGAGAATTCATACCGGAACCAGCATTGGATACAAACAGGATGAATAACATCTGGAGTATGTATAAACACGGTAGGAGACATTATCTAAGTCTAGGAATTACACATCAGGAAGTTCACTGTCAATATCTGATACCTCTGTAGTAGATATTTGGGGAGAAATCACTTCCTTTCTTTTGACATGCTACCTTTGACTCATTCATGCTACCCGGAGTACATCTTGATGTGAGAGTACAGCATTCAGAGTACACTGTCAGTCATGATCCAGCTACCTGGCAGTAGTGTTACAATAACAACAGTTCCTGTTCCCCGCCCCCGATAAACCACAACACCTGTGTTGGGTATCTGCTACGGTGGTTTGGAGGTTTGTTCCATTAAAGCAAACTAACTACCTGTACCTCTTCAGGGCTTACTGTTTCTTGGATTTCTATCCAATTCAATAGTGTGGCACCTGAAGGCATCCACGACCTCAAGTTTGGTCTTAAATTGTCTGGTTCCAGACCGTACAGTATTAAGTTCAAGAACACTGTGGCCTCCTCGGGAACTTGCAGGAAAACTGTTTGATTAGGTAGCTGCATTGCGGTAGCTGTATCATGCCTGTCACAAGTCATGGTGACAGTTAAATGTGGTGTGCTGACCAGCCATTTACTTCCCACCTGCTCTTCGTGGGGTTCATTAACCTCCTTCTGCTCATTAGTAGCTTTACACCCTTCAGTGGTGAATCGTTTAGACACAGCCAATGGATAGCTTTGGTAGCCATACCCATCTCAAGATTTGGAACCGAATTCAATCTTGGTTTGCCTTCTGGGTGAGCTATGAGCGATGGGGTTAATGTCACATACGCCTCTACTGAGAAGAGTGGAATCAAGTGGGTTGGGATTTGTGCCATGGTTAGACTGGCTACAGTGGCACTAAACCCCCTTAACAGGTCTTGTGTCAACATTCTGGCCTGTTGCACACAAGGATAAACCCACTGTATAACACCGGCAATCATGTCCACTGGTTGGGGAATAAGGTTTAACCCTGTTGCATAGGAAGTTGCCTGTAGGGTTTTCCCTAAGCTTTCCAACTTTTGCTGCTGTTGATACAGTCTGTCACTACCCTCTGGCATCTCTGACACCTGCCTTCTTGGGGCAGTCAGGGTGAGAGTGCCAGTAGCACACAAACCTACCAGAAAAAGCAAACGTACAACAGTGGCGGCAGCAATCAGTCCTCCCAAAAGTCTTTTCGGGTGGCTGATCCCAGTCATCTCCTTCTGAGTGACTGTTGCCTTTCTAAGCTGGCGCAGCGTGTACATGGTGTCTTTCTCAGTATGCCATGTGGCATCTTGGGCACCAACATCCTGGAAATCTGGGGAGATCTGACGCAGCTGCTGATGCTGCTCATCCGTTTCCAGGGCATCTGCTTTTTCGATTTGTTCATGCCTGTGCTCTAGGAACCCTGCAGGGGGCGGTGCAGCGGTGGAGCATGCCTGACCCTCGGCTGAGTGGTCATCTGGAGCACCTGAGTGATCTGGGATTGTTATCCCATTCTCACTGTTCAGGTCCACCCTGCACACCTCCTGATTGAGGAATCCCTCTATCGGCATGTTTACAATCGTTCGCTGGGGGTACTGTAGATCCCCTTCCCAGCACTTTATTTCAATCCTGTTTCTCTGCTTTCTGTCCCATAGTCCTCAGTATAATAAATTAATCCTTGAGCACTGATGTGGTACCAGTGGCTTCACAACTGCTGCTGTTACCCCTGTGTGAGAAAGAGAATCATGGCTCTGGACAGCCTGAACAACTTTCACCCTCTCTCCAACTTTCATACCCTTTCATTACCTTTTCATGCAGAAAGTTTACAGTGTGCTGTTAGATTTCAGGTATATAATCCTCTTTGAACTCCAATATGGTTTCAGACAACCTCACAGCACAGAAAGTGCCCTGGTCAAAGTCACTAACGATCTTCTAACAGCTTCTGATTCTCGTTCTCTTTCTGTCCTCATTCTTACTGAACTCAGTGCTGCTTTCGACACTGTCAGCCATGACCTCTCACTTTCTTGTCTTGACACTGTGTTTGGAGTTTCTGACACTGCTCTTCAATGGTTCCAGTCTTACCTCACTGATCAATTTCACTTTGTCTCTCTCGGCGATTGTAGCTCTGAAATTGGACTCATTAAGTCTGGTCTTCCTCAGGGGTTGACACTGGCCCCCTACCCTTCAGCATGTATGAGTTCTGATGATACTCAAATCTACAGTACAGTCTGTCCATACTAAACAGACACTGACATGTCTCTGCTCTAATTGCTTCTCTGACATAAACACATGGATGACTCACAATTTCCTTCATTTAAACTGCTACAAGACAGAAGTCATGCTTCTTGGCACACCAATGCAGTATCCTTATCTATGGATGACACTGTACTGGAGTCACAGTCAAAATTGAAGAACTTGGGGGTTATATCTGATCCAGGATGACATATTCAACAAATTATCAAAATATCATTCTTCCACCTCAGAAATACTGCCAGGCTGCGTCCTATGTTATATCTAATTGTTGCTGAAAAGCTGGTCAACTCTTTCATCTTTACTCATATTGACTACAGTAACGCTCCACTCGCTGCAGCCCAGAGCTCTGGCATTCTATCCCTATGGATGTCATAGAGTCACCTTCCCTGAGCTCTTTCAAATCCAGACTCACAATCTTCTGTTTCAGAAGGGTTTTAATTTAACTGGGTCTGTTTCTGCTTCTTTGCTTTTATACTGTTTTCCAAAACCCCCTTCTACCTTCTACCTTTTGTGTTCTGTAAAGTGCTTTGAGAAGCAATTTTAAATCTATCATATAAAAATAGAGTTTATTATTATAAATAATAATACTATTGTGCTGAAATTAAAGCAGGACTTCATTAATGAGGGTGCAGTCTGTTCTAGAGGTGTTGAGTATGCTGTGCATTAATGAGGGTGCAGTCTGTTCTAGAGGTGTTGAGTGTGCTGTGCATTAATGAGGATGCAGTCTGTTTTAGAGGTGTTGAGTATGCTGTCCATTAATGAGGGTGCAGTCTGTTCTAGAGGTGTTGAGTATGCTGTGCGTTAATGAGGGTGCAGTCTGTTCTAGAGGTGTTGAATGTGCCGTGCATTAATGAGGGTGCAATCTGTTCTAGAGGTGTTGAGTGTAGTGTGCATTAATGAGGGTGCAGTCTCCTCTAGAGGTGTTGAGTGTGCTGTGAAGTTGTACGGTGCTACATGAGGACAGTAAAGAGGGAAACAGTGAAGGAGAGGTGGAGGAGATAATGAACAACAGACAGAAGAACAGGAGACACTTCAGAGACACAACCAGTGTGGATCACAGCTGAGTACATGAGCAGGACTCAACAGTGGAGATCCAGCATTACAGATACAGTAAATACAGTCCAGAGATCACTTAAAGCCCCCAAATATCCTAAATATCCTTTTTACATGTTGTACTAGACACTTTATGAACAGACACAAAGTCCTCACCTGTTTCTCAGTCCTTCCTGCTGCAGCTGAGACAGTATCATGGCCTCTGTGTTCATCCAGTAGACAGAGATAACAAACACACTTCTGGTCAGTACGGCAATAGACCTCCAACGGTTTTTCATGAGTGGAGCAGATCTTCTCCTGCAGTTGTCCTGTGGCATCAACCAGCTTGTGTTTCTTCAATGGAGCAGCTTCATAGTGAGGCTGGAGGTGAGTCTGACAGTAAGAGGCCAGACACACCAGACAGGATTTCACAGCTCCCCTCTGTCTCCCAGTGCAAACATCACACAGCACATCTCCAGGGCCAGCAGGACTGTGAGCAGGAGGAGGGCCACTGAGCCCTGTCTCCTTCAGTTTCTCCACCACTTCAGCCAGGATGGTGTTTCTGTGAAGATCAGGTCTTGGGGTGAAGGTTTGTCTGCACTGGGGGCAGCTGTAGATCCCAGTCTGATCTTCCTGATCCCAGCAGTTCTTAATACAACCCTTACAGTAACTGTGTCCACAGAGCAGAGCCACTGGATCCTTAAGCAAATCCAGACACACTGAGCAGCTGAACTGGTCCTGAGAAACTGAAATACTGCCTTCTGCCATTTTTCTGACAAGTAGAAACTGCACAGAGAGGAGCAGTAGAGACGAAGCTGCAGTGAGGCTGTTTCTAGTGAAACGAAACTGATCTCTGAGTTTCACTTCCTGGATCTGCACAGAGCTGCAGGGGTGTGATTATTAGGGGGTGTGGTTGCTAGGGGTGTGATTAGGGTTGTCAGGGGGTGTGGTGAAACAGGACGCGGCGCACACACTCAAACAGCAGCGAGGGACACGCGTGACGAAACGAGCCGAGAGGAAGTCGAGGGGTCTGGGACGTGTCACCATCCCCACCCCTCCTCTAGGGGGCGCTCCGGTCCTCTCCGATGTCCCCTGGTGACGGGCCCCTGCCCCCAGTCCTGCCCCTCCCGCTGTTCCGGGCTCAGCACTGGGAAGACCCGCCTGCCAGCAGCTCCAGGAGAGCCCCGACGGCACGGGCTTCACCCCGACTTCACCCTGACCCCTGACCCGGGGCTCGCAGCGCCTGGTTCGAGTCCCTGTCCCTGCCCCGGATCCCCTTCCGGATCGGAACCCGTCTGTCTCGGATGGACCCCCCGGCTCCTGTTTCAATACATTTGAAACATTTATTTTCCTTCTCTAGGAATCTGAAAAGTGCAAAAGCAAGTGAACGTTTGTTCTATGTCAAAAATAATCTTCTTATATAATTTCCTTCATCACCTCTGGCGGTTAATTGTTTTTTTTCTGATTGTGTCTTTTTCCTCTTGTACTGGTTTCTGCTCCTCTAGTTGTAGTTGTATCTGTAAATTCTTTAAACACTGAATCATTTAAAAAAAAAACAAAGAAACCAGCCCTGCTCAAACTCCTCAACCTCATCATGACAGTCGGCTGTTTCCCCGAGGCCTGGAACCATGGACTGATCACGCCCATCTGTAAAAGTGGAGACAGACTCCATCCCAACAACTACCGGGGCATCTGTGTGAACAGTAACCTGGGGAAGGTATTCTGCAGTATCCTGAACACATGAATACTGGCCTTCCTTACTGAACACAGTGTCCTGAGCAAGAGTCAGATTGGCTTCTTGCCAGATCACCGCACATCTGATCACATTTACACCCTACACACACTGATAGACAAACACGTCCACCAGAAACACAAAGGAAACATTTTTGGCTGCTTTGTCGATTTCAAAAATGCATTTGACTCGATTTGGCGTGAAGGACTCTTTTACAAAGCCCTCCAAAGTGATGCAGAAGACAAACTCCACAACGTCAATGTGCTCAGAGAACAAATCCCAATCAGATCTTATGATGTTGGCACAGCTTTGCACCACATGCATATTATATTTGGAAGAACAAAGATAAAATAATAATAGTAATTGCTGACACTTATATAGCGCTTTTCTGGACACTCCACTCAAAGCTCTTTACAGGTCATGGGGATCCCCTCCACCACCACCAGTGTGCAGCCTCACCTGGATGATGCACCAGTACACTCACCACACACCAGCTCTCAGTGGGGAGGAGAGCAGAGGGAAGCCAGTTCAGAGAGGGGGGTTATTAGGAGGCCATGATTGGTAAGGGCCAATAGGAAATTTGGCCAGGACACCCCTACTCTTTTCGAGAAACACCCTGGGATTTTTAGTGACCACAGAGAGTCAGGACCTCGTTTTTACATCTCATCCGAAGGACGGTGCTTGTTTTACACTATAGTGTCCCCATCACTATACTGGGGCCTCAGGACCCACACAGAGAGCAGGGAGAGAGGGCCCCCTGCTGGCCCCACTCACACCTCTCCCAGGAGTCTACCCTCCAGGTACTGGCCAGGCTCCCCCTGCTGGGCTGCAGTGGGCTGGGAGCTGGGAGAGAGCGCCCCCTGCTGGCCCCACTCACACCTCTCCCAGGAGTCTCCCCTCCAGGTACTGGCCAGGCTCCCCCTGCTGGGCTCCAGTGGGCTGGGAGCTGGGTGAGAGCGCCCCCTGCTGGGCTCCAGTGGGCTGCCAGTTGTGAGCTGCAGAGTGACCTGGCTGCTGTCCAGATCAAAACGTGCCAAACCTTTGGAAAGAACTAATAATGCAATTGGAGACTTGTCGATTGAGGTAATACGGCACATCTTGAGAGCTACAGTACATAGCTCAGTACCTACGGCGAGCAATGAAGAGATTCGGAGCACCTAAAAGCTGTTTTTGCAGAGGTTCATCCCCTTCCACCCAAACCCACCCGTTTGGACATAACTTCTACAGAGGAGACAGCTCTAAAGTCAGGACTCCGCGACCTGGCAAAGGTGTTCTGTGGCTGTAAGTGACTGAACACGCGGTCTCAGAAGTGGTGAAAAGACCGACCCCCGACTAACGCCAAGCGTCCGCACGTCAGTACAAGACTTGGACTTGCGAAAGCATTTTTTGCTGGGGCAGAATCAGAGAATGTGGGGGCAGGAAGGAGGTGATGTGATGGTCAGGGGTGCTGCAGCAGAACCTTGAACCTGAACTTGAACTTTACTGCCATATGTAACCGGTACTGGTCCAATGGAATTCTTACTGACAGGAAGTCTCTCGATAGTAAAACAAGTGTAAAAAACAAAACAAAGTGCAAACAGTGCATCAGGACAATATAGAAACAAACAGTAGACAATGTGCAAGTAAACATGCAGACAGTTTGAATGTAAACAATACAGACGTGTAAACAATGACTGGAGATGTGCGATAGATAAGAAATCACAATGAGGTAGATGGTGATGGTGTAGGTGTGGTCCGAGGGGGATGGCTCAATGTTTTCGCCAGTCTCACTGCTTGTGGATAGAAGCTATTGAAGAATCTAGTGGTCAGTGTCTGTATGCTCTTATATCTCTTGCCTGAGGGCAGTGGGGTGAAGAGCTCATGCCCGGGGTGGTGACTGTCCTCTGTGATGGCCAGAACTCTGCCACGGCAGCGGTCCTCATAGAGCTGTTTAATCTCGGTGAGACCGCAGCCGATGATCTTCTGGGCCATATTGACCATTCTCTGCAGTGCCTTTCTTTCTCGCGAAGAGGTGTTGCCATACCACACGGAGATCCCGTTGGTGAGGACGCACTCGATGGTGCAGCGGTAGAAGTTCACCAACACATGTATTGGCATCCCCCAGCGCTTGAGGCACCTCAAGAAATAGAGGCGCTGCTGAGCCTTCTTCATGATAGAGTCAGCGTTCCCAGTCCAGGTTAGATCTTTAGAGATGTGAATTCCCAAAAACCTAAAGCTGGTGACTGTTTCCACTTCCGTTCCATCAATACTGAGTGGGCTGTGAGTGTGTGGCCTGTGTCTCCGAAAGTCCACTATTAGCTCTTTCGTTTTCTTTACGTTCAAGTCCAGGTTATTGCTATAACACCACCTAAGCAGCTGTACGACTTCATCCCTGTAAGTGGACTCGTCATCATCACTGATCAGTCCTATTATAGTGGTGTCATCTGCAAACTTAATGATGCGGTTGTTGCTGTGTCTTGCTGTGCAGTCGTGAGTGAACAGGGAGTACAACCTTGGACTCAGACAGCAGCCTTGTGGGGTTCCAGTGCTCAGGGTGAGTGGTGTTGATGTTTTATTGCTTATCCGCACCACCTGTGGTCTCTCGATAAGAAAGTCCAGCAGCCAGTTGCAGACAGAGGTGCACAGACCTAATCCCCTGAGCTTTGTCACCAGTTGACTGGGTATGATGGAATTGAATGCTGAACTGTAGTCCACAAACAGCATTCTCACATACGAGTTCTTAGTGTCCACGTGTTCCAAGGCTGTATGCAGAGCCAGGGAGACGGCATCATCCACTGATCTGTTGTTCTGGTAGGCGAACTACAAGGGGTCCAGGGACTCTGTGATGGAGGAGTTGATGTGTGACAACACCAGCTTCTCCAGGCATTTCATCACCACAGATGTTAATGGTGGTGATGAAACACCACCAACATTGTTTTTACCACATTGTAGTCATAGAGACATTTTAGTCAAGCGGTTTAATTTATGTGCATAATAAAATGTATTTCTAAGAGAATAATTGAACAGCTCTAAGTTCGATACTCATTTTGTCAACAGTGTTTTCCCGCGGTACAGCACTGCGTCACGAAGCTAACAAAGTGAAATATTTCAGATGCGGTCGGAGAGGGCGGTACTGAGAGTCCTGAACTGGACGTTTCTCAGGTTGTTCTGAGAGTCTGGACACGGCTGGGATTAAAACAAAAGTTGAACAAGTAACGAATTGTAGCGCGTTTTGTTCCAATACAGAGAAACTAAAATAAGCGAAATGAAATATATTTATTTTTCTGTACATGCCAAAGTTTCAAAAAGAATCCCTCAGATAATGATGTTGAATACACAAACTGCCGAAGCAGTGCAGTCTCTCGTGTTTCGGGTTAGTTTATATATATTAAACACAGCTGAACACAACACCAGGAATGAGTTTAACTTCACTTCTTACTAGAACAGCAGGTCTGTCGCCATCTTCTAACCCGCTTGCTCTAGGGAGCGTCTCACAATTACCACACTAACCAGCGCACAAGGGAGTGTGTTAAAACTACCTCTCATGACACAGTCCCTCTGTGGACAGAGAATCGTCCACATGAAATGTCCAAACGGCAGGACAGAACACAAGACTGACACGGAGCCCAAGTTTCTGTCCGTGAAGGAAAAAACTCGCCGCTGCCAACAAACTTTTGGGCATCATATTGTAACGCAACTGGGGCTCAGGCGAGCGCCCTTGCCGCATCTGGTCCGTCCCGGGCACCGTCCGGGGCTCGAACCCGGGACTTCCGCGTCTCTCTGCAGCGACCTAGCCCCGTGAGCCAAAGAGAGATCTCTCCACAGCCCAGTAGCTGTGGTCCTGCTATCACAGGGAAGGGCGGTGACGTCACCCGCTCTGGTACGCCGGCTCTTACACAGCGCCTGTCGGCCGTAAGCGTTACAATATGAAGGAAAGCGGAGCTTTCACTGGCCCATTACCAAACTTCATTGGGAAATAAAATAAAGAAAAGACTAGAAAGAAGCATCCACTTTTCCCTGGATCACGATCAGAGATCAAATAAAACGTCTCTCACAAACCACCACAGTAAAAATAAACCCCAAACGAACATAAAATACCGAATATAGTCATGTATCCCCGTATTAAAGGGAGCCGGGTATTAGACTGGCTGGAGCTGCTCACAGACACAGCGCTGGTGATAAACTACAACTCCCATAACCACCCTGAGCCACTTCCTGTCTGCGTCACAGTCCCTATTCCTCCTGGCTGTGGTGACGTCAGCGGGTCCCTCCCCGTTCTGGCAGCTTCACAGTCACCGGCGCGCGCAGGAGAGACTCACACGGGATTTCATTTTTAAAAGTTTATTTTCTCAAAAATTAGAAGAAAAAAACAGCAGGGTTTCCAGAGATATTTACAAGTCAGGAGTAAAGCAGGCTGGTAGCGAGTTATCTCGCCCTCTCTCGTACATTTAATTTATTTTCCCCGTTTAAATGTGTTATAGTAAATAAAAAATTTAAACACGACACAACATCATCAGTTCTGAAATTCATCATCTCGCCCTCTCTCGTACATGTTATTTTTCCTCATCTAATTTTTTTAATATAACGCATTTAAACACGACACAACATCATCATTTCTACAATTCCTATTATATTTCTGACCTCATCTCTCTGCCTGTCAGTAAACCCGTCTCCCAGTGTGAGCAGTGGACAGAGAGCTGGGAGAGAGTCAGCCTGTGTTCATGAGTCAGTGACGGGTTTAATCTCCACACTGACAGCAGGCAGCAGCTCAAGGTCTTTATCTGAATCCCCAGTCCAGAAGACAGGATAGATCTTCTCCCCCTGAGGGAAGACCATGTCAGTGAAAGTGTAGACATGAGCTCTGGACTCCACTGTGTAAAAGGAGACCTTCCTCTCCTCAATATCCACACACACCCCCAGCTTCCTGGGCTTCAGACTGAGGGGGAGACGGGTCACAGGGTCAGTGAGAGCAGAGAAAACAGACCGGTGAGATCTCAGACACCAGTAACCCCGCTGGGGAGAGAAGCTGAACCCCCCTTTCCTCTCTGCAGACTCTCTGGTCACTCCTATTATCCAGCTGTCATTCACCTCCACCTCCCAGTAGTGTCTCCCTGAGGTGAAGGCCTCCCTGCTCACGACACAGGGCTCTTTATCAAATCTGTGAGGATTGTCAGAGAGACTCTTCCTCTGTCCCAGTCTCACTCTCTTCCCATCCTCAGACAGGCTGAGCCAACAGTGAGCTGTATCAGGGTCCAGAGTCACAGCAGCTGGGGAATAAAACACAAACATCACAACAGGCTCCTGCCGATCACAGTCCAACTCAACTCCATCAGACTGTGAAATGTCTTTGTCCCCAAACACACCGAGAGAGAAACACCAGTCAATTACTAATGACTGCTCTTCCCTTCCAGAGAAACGACATCTTCTTCACTGTTTCACTAGTGTTACACATGGGAGTGATCCCAATATCCTCTAAATACAAACATCAAACACTTGTTTTCACCGCGATGAAACTTTATTTTTTTAAACGACATTATTAATAAACACAGGACCGACCGGACTGCAGGAGAAACTACAGCCCGACCACTCGCTTTCAAACACTTCACAACCCACCACAGCGACCTGTATACTGTAAGAAACTGGACAGCCTGTCTGTTAAACCGGTTTATTTCAAATCCCAGTTCAGCAGCTCGTTCATCTTCTCTGAGACCATTTTCCTGACGACGCAGAATAAAAAAGTGCTGAATTCAAAGACTGCATAATGCTCATTTTTACAGAAAAAAAATATAATGGAAAAAGCAAACCCTTGCTGAAATATAAGAAAGCATTCCCACTTACTTAGAAAATGCGAAGAAATATCCAAAGTGTTCAATTTAAAGCAGAAATAACACATCCAGAAACCCGGAGAGAAAGACGAGAGAAACAGAGGCGCTCATACTGACTTCAGACTGCTCGCGCTCACTGTCCGCCTCTCTGATAGGAGACACCAGCTGTCAATCAGTGAGCTCTGACCACTGACAGACGGGGGCGGGGCTTATACATGCCCAGAGCGAATGGGGGTTTTAATCGATTCAAGAAGCTTTATTCGCATGACTAATGAATACTGACTTAATACTCTCCTCATACTTAATACTTCAGTGTAAACTATTTATACTTAATACTGAGTAAATACTCCCCTTTGCCTGTCTGCCTGTCAATCTAGTGAAGATCAAAGATATTCTTATCAGCTCTTATTTTTTGACTCCTGGAGCCTAGAAAGGCTGACACAGTCACCTACATGAATTTATAAAAACACCAGCAGCCATATCACTCTGCACCTCACAACTGGCAGCCCACTGCAGCGCAGCAGGTGTGAGCCTGGTCAGTACCTGGATGGGAGACCTCCTGGAAAAAACTAAGGCTGCTGCTGGAAGAAGTGTGAGTGGGGCCAACAGGGGGTGCTCACCCTGCAGTCTATGTGGGTCCTAATTCTCCAGTATAGTGATGGGGACATGATACTGTAAACAGGTGCTGTCCTGTGATTGAGACTTAAAACCAAGGTCCTGTGTGGTCATTAAAAATCCCAGGGTGTTTCTTGAAAAGAGTAGGGGTGTAACACTGGTGTCTGGGCCACATTTTCCCCCTGGCTTTTACCCATCATGACCTCCTAATAACCCCCCTCTCTGAACTGGCTTCATCACTCTGCTCTCCTCCCCACTCAGAGCTGGTGTGTGGGGAGTGTTCTGGCACACTATGGCTGCAGTCGCATCATCCAGGTGGGGCTACACACTGGTGGTAGTGGAGGGGATCCCCATTACCTGTAAAGCGCTATATAAGTGTAAGCAATTATTATTAATACCTGAATTCATTTCTGGGCTCAAAGCGCCTTTATTTCAGTGATGAGAGAGGTCGCCCTCTTCTGGACACTGCAACTCTGAAGCCATCATGACAACATCTACTGATATTTCACACTTATTCTGTGTAGAACAGGACACAGTGTCAAACACTGACTTACTCCACAGGAGAGTCTATCAGTCTGGAAACACAGACACCCTCTAGATCACTCCTGTTTGAAACGAGGTCCCCAATATCACAGGCAAACACCCCAATACACACTCACTCTGGTGGGACTAGTGAAATAATATTGACATTCCAGTGTCATTCTTAGTGAAACACACCACTGGGTCTCTTAATGACCAGGACCATGTGAGAACACCAGCTGGGCTGAAGAGAAAGACCCCAAAGTTATTACCCCTGGCCAGTAAGAGGAGCCCTACAGCCCCAGTAAATACCCCTCTTAAACTAACCGTGAACACCTGACCCTGACATGTCTGAGCTGCTCTGAGGAAAACAGGCTGTACTGTGACCCCAAGATTCTCTCTGTCTGTGTGTCTGTGTCTCATGGAGACCAAGCTGGGGTCCTGTATGTGAAAAGATGAATTCCTAATGCAAGAGATTGTATATGGCAAATAAAGAGATCTTGATCTTAAACTTGTGTCATTTTTACCATTTCTGTGACAAGTAGAATTGACACAGCTTTCCAAACATCTGTTCTTCTTGATGTGAAACTGCAGAAACATGTCCTGTACAGAGTGTTTGCTCACTCTTTCAACACTGAACAGAATACATTTATGATGACTTATACCTGCTGTTGGCTTCCTGTTACTGTTGGTCCCAGTAAACAGCAAGCCAGCAATGAACAAACTGTGTAACGGGTTGTGTGTCGTCCTGAATTCTTTTACTTTTTGTCTGTCATTCCCCTATCTCTTCACATTCATCTGCGCAAAATACACAGAAATACTGTTTCTTCCCCCTTCAACTTATACCTCTCCTGCATTTTACTGTGTAATTCCCAATTCAAGTGTATTTGATGTCTGCAGACTGTAGTCTAAAAGCGTTTGAGGTTTTTGTGCTTAAAGATTTAGTGACTGACCAACAATAACCCAAGACATTCTGATTTTGGCAGGATATCAAGAACAAATGATGTTGGGTTTTCCTATCGCTCTGTTTGTTCAGACAGATCAAGTCCTGACTGTTTCTTCCTGCTGACCCATCAGCCTGGTTGATGTGTGAAGAGAAGCAGCCATTTCTCAGACAAGAGAAAGGCCTACAGGCCCCAGAGGAGCCCCTGTACCAGAGTCACACTGCTGCCGCTCACAAGAGGCTGTGTGTCTGTGAAGCTGCAGGGGAAGAGCACTGTCATCATACCATCATTATTGTGAGACTGGCTCTTGTCACGATATTAGTTCCCCCTCCTTAAGGGTGCTCCAGCCCTTTCACGTAAGACTTCATTCTCTGCACCTGTTTCCCATTCCCTGCCCACCTTAAAAGCCAGGCGCTGACGCTCTTCCGGGCTCTGCATCTGATTTCCATATTGTGTGAGTCCGGGATCAGGAAGCGCCTGGTCCCGTTAAGGTTTTAACCTCTGTTCCCGTTCCCGTTCCCGTTCCTGTTCCCCGTCCGCCGGTTCCGACCCAGCCTTCGTGGTTTTTAATCCCTTCTTCTGATGGATCTTCTGGTTTTGGATTTACCCTTGTGTTTTGGATATTCCCAAAGGACTACTCTCTCGGATTGTTCACCTCGGCCACACCTCCCAGCGCACCTTGGACACGCCCCCCTGTCTTCTGCCCCGTATTCCTGCATGACGTTTCCCTAGTGTTTCCCCACTCCGTCGGACTGTGTCGTCCGCATAGGGTCCGGAAAGAACTGTTCGTTACACTCTGCTCCTGAATATTCCAGTTATTCACAAATCCAGGGTCTCAGACTCTGACACATTCTGACAGATGGAGAATGGCAAAGGGCTGTGGCAAGACGGACTTCCCAAGGAATTCCACACCTGCTTCTGGGACACCCCAGTGGCAGACCTGGTGGAGGTGGAACAAGAGCTCTTCCATCAGCATAAAGCTTGGACACAGGATGAGGGAAGGTGTCATCTCTCAGCACTTCAGGAGGGGGTCAAAAGATGCTCTGCATGGACATCAAGATCGTGTCCAAGCTACTGGCCATTAGATTGAGGACCACCCTGCCCCACTTCATCAACAGTGACCAGATATGTGGGTGATAAGTCAGCTGGAAAGTTTCAGCTGCTGGACAGAGATACTGTACTCTGAAGTGGGCAGTAGGGTCAACATGAACAGACATCTTTGGGATTTCATCCCCCAGGAATCTGGAGTAGGACAAGGGTGTCCTCATTCACCTCTTCTCTATGTTCTCATTACAGAGCTGTAGGCAGAGGCACAGGGGAAGTCCTCAAGATCTCCCAGTACACATGACGCTGTTCCTGATTTCAGACAGGGGGTTGCAGAGTGGGCTGCAGGTTAGGGAGCAGTACTGCAGGGCCTCAGACTTGAGGCTAATAAACAGAAAGAGCAAGGGCAAGCTCTTTGGACCCTGGAGGGACAGGAACATGCCGCCAGAAGGTCTCAAGCTTTGCATGGAGCCCCTAATGATACTGGTGGTTTCATTCCAGAGCCAGGACAACAAGAACATAAACTGGACAGAGAGGACCGTCAAGGTCAACGTGTAACTGGGCCTGTGGAAGACTCGCACGCTGACTCTCATGGGGAAAGTGAGGGCGCTGAAGGCAGACACCCTGGTGGCTTTAGCTGACCTGGTCGTGGTGTACCCTCTGTCAGCCAGACTCAGACAAGCGCTGCAAGGGATGGTGGAACAGGTACGAGTACATCACAAGGAACCAGATGTGCCAGACAGTGGGGAAGGGGGAGAGATGTGCCGAATTCCCCCTGAAACTCCACTGCATCTTCTTCTGCAACCTCTGTCACTAGGGGCTGGACCCCATCAGTCACAATTCTCAGTACTTTGTCAGGCTGTGGTTCTCCCTCCCAATGAAGCATCTGATCTGGTGTCAAACACTAGTCCTAAAGCAGAAAACTGACCGGAGACCTACTAGTAGGTATGAGGCCATGAGACAGCAA
The DNA here is from genome assembly GCF_040954835.1 of Lepisosteus oculatus. Classification (NCBI taxonomy): domain Eukaryota; kingdom Metazoa; phylum Chordata; class Actinopteri; order Semionotiformes; family Lepisosteidae; genus Lepisosteus; species Lepisosteus oculatus. The sequence continues at coordinate 2,862,649 of NC_090699.1, forward strand.
GAGCTCTGCACCAACAAAAGGCACTATACAAGGAAGAGAAAGGAGGAACTAGTCACCAGGGAGAGACAGATGATCCTACAGGTCACCGGGGAGGGGCTGACGATCCCATGGGAGACCTCAGTAAAGACTCAACCCAGAGGACTAGACAACAAGCTGAAGGCCCTCAGCTGGATGACTGTGCACCAGAGCTGGTGACCAGAGAGGTGTCATGCCCTCTGCAGCCAAAGGGTGCTCCTACTCTGTCCTGTCCCCAGTTCCTTGTGCTTTGCTGTCCTTCCGGTGTCTCTGTCTCTGGGGATATACAGTATATGTCCAGGTCTCTCATTCCCCTTCGCTCATCATTGTTCGGATGTCCTGAAACCCGCCCAGCACCAGGTCGCCCCACGTCCGCTGCCTGAGGACATTGGTTTCTATACGACTCCTGAACAGCTGAGCCCAGGCTAACCCCTGTTCCACAACTACGCATAGGGTCTTTTTCACTCTCCTGCCTCTCCACCATTTGTCCCTTCCGACATCCGTGACAGAATGCTGAGCCTCCTACTGACCCTGCGAGCGGCGCTTCTTTGTTTTTCCGCAGTTTTTTTTCCTCTGGGCTTTTTTTTTCCCTCAGCTCTCCTATTCTAATCGCGAGATTCTTTTTCCGACTCCTGTGCCTGTGAGCGGGCCGTGTGCCTGGCTTTCCTCGGGTTGTCCACTCCGATATCAGTGATAGAATGTTGAATGTGCCTATTGCCCAGTCTGCGGTAATTTTCCCGGGTTTTTGTCCTTTTGTTTGTTTCTGCCTGGTGTTTTGCTTTTTTCACTTCCTGGTTTCCCCTTCTCTCTGGTCCCCCTGTCCCCTGTGCTGTAGAACTCTTGGTTCCTATCTGTTTATTGTGGTTTGTTACCCTGGTCTCCCAGGTTTATTTCTGTCGTTGTTTGTGCTTGTTTGCTTGTCTTTTTTTGTTTTATGTCTCCGGAGCACTACCCTGCCCCCCCCTTCCTCTACCCAATAAAGGTTTCTACCCTGGAGGAGGGGGTAGCTCTCAGCCGTGGACTCCCGGAGGTTTCCTTTCAGTTAAATGAGGTTTTTCCTCCCCCCAGTGCTGTGCAGCTCGCTTATTTGTATGGGCGTCAGGAGCCGCCCATGAAGGGGAGGGGGTACTGTCATGGCCTCTGCAGCCAGAGGGAGCTCCTACTCTGTCCTGTCCCTAGTTTCCTGTGCTTTGCTGTCCTTCAAGTGTCTCTCTCTCTGGGGATATATATTTCCGGGTCTCTCATTCCCCTTGGCTCAGCATTGACGTTCGGATATCCTGAGATCCGCCTAGCACCAGGTCGCCCCACGTCCGCTGCCTGAGAGTATTGGTTTCTATACGACTCCTGAACTGCTGAACTGTTTCATCAGAGCAAAAGAGCACTGGACAGTACTGAGGGCTGAAGAAAACCCAGAAAAACCTGTTCCTTAGTGCTCCTGTTGAGAAATGGACAATCGCAGTTTCAAAGCCAGGACTGCAGCCAGTGGTAACACCCAGGAGGCTTGGAGGGGCTCTTATTGTGTGAACCAGCCTCACTGACCACTTGCAAAATAGAATGATTGATAATGGACAATCACTCTTTTCGAGACGATTTAAATTCTGTAGAAGAGTTGTTGTCAGAATTGTATTCTCTGTAAGCACTGTGCACTGCACATTGTTGTAATAAAGTGCATTTTCTTAAATAAACTACACCCACTGGAACTTCTGTGTCCATCTGTGTGTTTGACACAGTGTGTCTCTGATCCACACAGAGTGACTGTCTGCAAGCTTGACTTTCTGAATTCAGACGTGTATCAGCATGTATCAGAGTGTGAATCAGTGTGCGTGTCAGAGTGTGTATCAGTTTCTGTATCACTGTTCCTGCTGTGTGTTTGAGCTCCAGGTATATTTCAGAGGGGAACTGTTGTGAAAACAGACTCACCGTGTAAAAGCTCTGCTCTGGACCCGGGCTCTGGAGTCAGCAGACTGTAGACTTCAGTCACTGGGGAGACACACAGAGAAATGTCTCATCAGGGCTGCAGTAACAGAGTAACAGGAATAACATGTTCTACTGGACTGGGACTTTAGCCCCTATTAAAACGTTCCTGTTAAACTATATACAGCACAATATAACAACACACTTACTGTCATAAAGATTTGTGAGACTGGAGATTTTAAGACATTTCACCTAGAATTTGAATCATTGACTGATAAGCTGCTCTGATAAATACAGTCACTGCACAAGAAATCCATTGACAATATAAGAGAAAAACAGGAAATATATAAGCTGTCCAGAAAAACATCAGTGTGTTTCTCTACTAACCTGTTGTGGAAATCTTTATTGATTCCTTCTTGCAGAGATCCTCCAGTCGCTCTTTCAGTCCAGAGACAGCTCTCCTCACTGCCTCAGGAGAGAAGTGTGGACGGACAGGGACACTGGGTGAGTCTCCAGCTCCAGGAGGGACACAGACAGACTGGAAATTCTGAATCAGGGAAGAGAAAGAGGAGTTTCCAATCAAACACAGCACACATTCCTGAGGAGAAGCCAGGAGCAGCTCTGTGTGAGAGACACCCTTCTGTACTGCAGAGTCACAGAGCAGTGATGTTACCTGGAGGAAATGGATGTGATCCTCTGTGTGTGAGAGCTGGTTCAGCTCAGAGTCTCTCCTTTTCAGCTCAGCGATCTCCTTCTCCAGTCGCTCTAGAAGTCCTTCAGCCTGACTCACTGCAGCCTTCTCTTGAGCTCTGATCAGCTGTGTGACCTCAGAGCGTGTTCTCTGAATGGAGCGGATCAGCTCAGTAAAGATCCTGTCAGTGTCCTGTACTGCTGTGCGTGCAGAGCTCTGAGAGAGGAGACACACAGTGGATTATTACACAGGAAAACACTCAAACTACATTATGCTGTATGCTCTGTTTCCAAAGGGTACTGTCCAGTGTCCAGCTGTGGAAATGTGTGTCTGTGTGTCCACTCATCTGGTGAATACCCACTCTGAGTGACTCCACAGCCTGTCTCAGCTCCTGCAGCTTCTTCTCTCTCTCCTGGAGTCTCTGCTGGGTTTGTGTCTGTATCTCCCCCAGCTGCTTCTGTGGAGAAACAGAGACACTCAGGACATTTCTGCTGTAAGAGAATCACATCACAGAGATACCGCTTAGAGTCACCCTGGGAAATCCATACTCTGTATTCCTGATGTCTTATCCACACGAGATGTGTTTCCTGGTCCTGTCTGACATGCTCCTGTTTCATGTCTAATCTACACCGGCAGCGTGTGCAGCGCAGCAGACACCTGACACCTGGGTCTGCACATCTGTATGTGAGGTGAAATGTAAAAACAAGATGATTGTGTTTCAATTTATATATAAAACATAATCTAGAGATAGTTCAGGTGGGGAGCTGCGTCAGCATGCGTAGGCTGCAAAGGAACAAGCAATAGGTTTATTCCATACTGAAAAAAAAGAAGAAAGAAAACACAACGTTTCGGCCGTGGAGCCTTCTCACACCTGAAGAAGAATAAACCTATTACTTGTTCCTTCATAATCTAGAGATTTCAGATTTCATTCATCTCAATATACACTAGTGTCCTGACTGCTCTCGGCATCTCAAAACAGAGGACTACAGCAGTGCTGATGAGCCTCGTTGCCACTAGTTTCTCTGAGTGGTCAGAGGAGACCCTGTGGCTGACGTGCTTGACCGCTGGATGAGGTTCTGGACCAGGCAGACCCTGTGTCCGACCACATCTCACATCCTGTCTGCTTCTGGGAAAATTCAGATCATTTCAGAGGACAAAAGGAAACATGTTCTGTGTCAGATTGACTCCAGCAGAGCCCAGCGTGAGTCTTGTATTTAATAAAGCAGGTGAAGGTATTATACCACAGTTAACTGGTTTATGTGTCTGAGATCCACTACCTGCCTATTAGATCCCCTTCCCAGCACTTTATTTCAATCCTGTTTCTCTGCATTCTGCCCCATAGTCCTCAGTATAATAAATGAATCCTTGAGCACTGATGTGGTACCAGTGGCTTCACAACTGCTGCTGTTACCCCTGTGTGAGAAAGAGAATCATGGCTCTGGACAGCCTGAACAACTTTCACCCTCTCTCCAACTTTCATACCCTTTCATTACCTTTTCATGCAGAAAGTTTACAATGTACTGTTAGACTCCAGTTAAATAATCCTCTTTGAACTCCAATATGGTTTCAGACAACCTCACAGCACAGAAAGTGCCCTGGTCAAAGTCACTAATGATCTTGTAATGGCTTCTGATTCTGGTTCTCTTTCTGTCCTCATTCTTACTGAACTCAGTGCTGCTTTCGACACTGTCAGCCATGACCTCTCACTTTGTTGTCTTGAGACGGTGTTTGGAGTTTCTGACACTGCTCTTCAATGGTTCCAGTCTTACCTCACTGATCACTTTCACTCTGTCTCTCTCTGCGATTGTAGCTCTGAAATTGGACTCATTAAGTCTGGTCTTCCTCAGGGGTTGACACTGGGCCCCTACCCCTCAGCATGTATGAGTTCTGATGATACTCAAATCTACATTACAGTCTGCTCTAATTGCTTCTCTGACATAAACACATGGACGACTCTCAATTTCCTTCATTTAAACTGCGACAAGACAGAAGTCATGCTTCTTGGCACACCAATGCAGTATCCTTATCTGTGGATGACACTGTACTGGAGTCACAGTCAAAATTGAAGAACTTGGGGGTGGTATCTAATCCAGGATGACATATTCAACAAATGATCAAAACATCATTCTTCCACCTCAGAAATACTGCCAGGCTGCGTCCTATGTTATATCTAATTGTTGCTGAAAAGCTGGTCAACTCTTTCATCTTTACTCATATTGACTACAGTAACGCCCCACTCGCTGGGGTATCTAAACCCACACTGAACAAACTTCAGTATGTCCAGAATATGGCAGCCAGAATCCTGATTAGGTCTAGTGCAAGTGATTACGTTACTCCTGTCCTGAAGTCCCTGAACTGGCTTCCTATCAGGTTTCATGTTGACTTCAGTGTCCTCATGATCCCCTAAAAGTCTCTGCATGGTTTGACACCTCAGTACCTGTCAGAGTTACTATCATCCTACTCCCCACCTCACAACCTTCACTCTTCTAATTCTGGTCTCCTGTCTGTCCCCCAAGCCAGCACTCTGGGTGACAGGGCTTCTCCTGCTGCAGCCCTGAGCTCTGGAATTCTATCCCTGTGGATATCATAGAGTCACCTTCCCTGAGCTCTTTCTAATCCAGACTCACAATCTTCTGTTTCAGAAGGGTTTTAATTTAAGTGGGTCTGTTTCTGCTTCTTTGCTTTTATACTGTTTTCCAAAACTCCCTTCTACCTTCTACCTTTTGTGTTCTGTAAAGTGCTTTGAGAAGCCATTTTAAATCTATCATATAAAAATAGAGTTTATTATTATAAATAATAATAATATTGTGCTGAAACTAAAGCAGGACTTCATTAATGAGGGTGCAGTCTGTTCTAGAGGTGTTGAGTGTGTTGTGCATTAATGAGGGTGCAGTCTGTTCTAGAGGTGTTGAGTGTGCTGTGCATTAATGAGGGTGCAGTCTGTTCTAGAGGTGTTGAGCATGCTGTGCATTATTGAGGGTGCAGTCTGTTCTAGAGGTGTTGAGTGTGTTGTGTATTAATGAGGGTGCAGTCTGTTCTAGAGGTGTTGAGTTTGTTGTGCATTAATGAGGGTGCAGTCTGTTCTATAAGTGTTGAGTGTGCTGTGCATTAATGAGGGTGCAGTCTGCTCTAGAGGTGTTGAGTGTGCTGTGTGCAGTTGTACAGGTTCACTGGTGCTTCATGAGGACAGTAAAGAGGGAAACAGGGAAGGAGAGGAGGAGGAGATAATGAACAACAGACAGAAGAACAGGAGACACTTCAGAGACACAACAGTGTGGATCACAGCTGAGTACATGAGCAGGACTCAGCAGTGGAGATCCAGCATTACAGATACAGTAAATACAGTCCAGAGATCACTTAGAGCCGCAAATATCCTAAATATCCTTTTTATATGTTGTACTAGACACTTTATGAACAGACACAAAGTCCTCACCTGTTTCTCAGTCCTTCCTGCTGCAGCTGAGACAGTATCATGGCCTCTGTGTTCATCCATTACACAAAGATAACAAACACACTTCTCATCAGTACGGCAATAGAACTCCAGCAGTTTGTCATGAGTGGAGCAGATCTTCTCCTGCAGTTGTCCTGTGGCCTCAACCATCTTGTGTCTCTTGAAAGCAGGAGATTCATAGTGAGGCTGGAGGTGAGTCTGACAGTAAGAGGCCAGACACACCAGACAGGATTTCACAGCTCCCCTCTTTCTCCCAGTGCAGACATCACACAGCACATCTCCAGGGCCAGCAGGACTGTGAGCAGGAGGAGGACCACTGCACCCTGTCTCCTTCAGTTTCTCCACCACTTCAGCCAGGATGGTGTTTCTGTGAAGATCAGGTCTTGGGGTGAAGGTCTGTCTGCACTGGGGGCAGCTGTAGATCCCAGTCTGATCTTCCTGATCCCAGCAGTTCTTAATACAGCCCATACAGTAACTGTGTCCACAGAGCAGAGTCACTGGATCCTTCAGCAAATCCAGACACACTGAGCAGCTGAACTGGTCCTGAGAAAATGGAAAAGTGCCTTCTGCCTTTTTTCTGACAAGTAAAAGCTGCACAAAGAGGAGCAGTAGAGACGTAGCAGTAGTGAGGCTGTTTCTAGTGAAACGAAACTGATCTCTGAGTTTCACTTCCTGGATCTGCACAGAGCTGCAGGGGTGTGATTATTAGGGGGTGTGGTTGTTAGGGGTGTGATTAGGGTTGTTAGGGGGTGTGGTTTAGAGCTGTAGTTATGAAACAGCTTTGGTGGTTGTTGTTTTGAGAAGGTGTGGGGTTGTAAGAGAAGTGACTTTCTGTGTCATTTTGGACTCAGCCTGACAGAGAGAAGTTTTTTTAATAAACGTCGATGTCAGTAGCTGCTCAGGCGAAGTCAATCCAGTTGTTTGGGTTCCCAATAATCAAAACAATAAAATACTAACTCGCTCACACAGCATGAGAAGATCAGAGCATGATGGTGACAGACAAGAGGAGGCCAGCTGGCCCATCCAGCTGTTTAATCGTTGGGAGTTATTTGGCTCCAGGATCTCCTCCAGCTGTGTTGTGACAGAGGGGTGTCACAGCTCCACATGGTGCAGAGGATTTCACTGTCCGGGTGTGAGCTCTTACTGCGAGCAGTCCAGCCTGCTGTGTCTCTCTCTCCAGGCCAGTGAGCCCAGCCTGCTGTCTGGCTCTGCCCTGCAGCGTGTGGGCCAGCAGGGTACGTCCAGGGCTTCGTGCTTCACCTGCGCAGTGACCCCCCTGTGAGCCGTACAGACCTGCGGAGCGCTGCAGAGAGTCACGAGCCCATCTCTCCCCCGAGAGACGCTAGAGGAGCAGATGGACAGGGCAGTGTCATGTGGGTGTGATTGTGATCTCCATCCACCCAGCGCAACAGCGAGCCCCTGATCTCTGTGTGCAGCAGCTCTCCTTCCGTCCACAGGGACTGACAACACCCCACGTGTCTGATAATTACTAGAAACTCATTAGTCTGACCATCTCATCTCATGTTACTCTAAGGGGTTGTGGAACCTGTTTCACACTCCCACCACTGTTTGTGTAAAGCTCTACTCCAGTGCTGTGATGGAAACCCACTTTCTTGTCAACACCTCTGAGAAGTTAATCAGTCTGGATACAGTAAGTCCCTCCTGTATCTCCTGCAGCTGAGATTCACTGGTGTTCAGTGTGACGTTTTCAGGGTCGTCTGGTCACAACCAACTGGAATCTCAGGGCTGTACTCCTGAGAAAAGCCAGGATTTTGTCCTCAAGTCTTTTACAACAAAGGCATCCTAAAACACAAGCAAGTTCCCTCTTTTAGGAAGAGAACCACAAGCAAATGGAATCCTTAATACAAACACCTGTCACGCTCGTAAACCCCTCCTCTTAAGGAGGCTCCAGCCCTTCCTAGTTTAGTGTTGATCTCCTGCACCTGCCTCCGGTTCCTGCCCCCCCTGCTATACAAGCCAGGCGTTCCTGCCAGTCTGGGCTCAGCTGTGGAAGATGGACACCCGGAAGCCCAGGAGCGACTCAGCGGCACAGGCTTCATCACGGTGTCCTAATCTTTTTTAATAAAAAGCCCTTAGAGGCGCTCGTTCAAATTCTGTGCCGTGAAGCGGGGCGAGTGGAAATACTTCACGCCGGATCCCCCGCCGTCAGAATCTAAACCGCTGTTTGTTCTACTGCGGGAAGGTCATGGCTCATCTTTTTAAACAGTCGAGCTGTTGTCATCGATCCGCGGATCTTCGCAGTCACGGCCACGCCGCGGATCGCCACGGCAGCGCCACGCGCGCCGGCGTTAAAGCCCGTCAAACGTGTTTCGGTCCCGCGTGTTGCGGCACGGAGGCAGACGTTCAGAACCGCCCTGTGCGCGAGGTCTCGGGTCTCGTTCAGAAGGCGGCGGCGGGTGTCGGTCGCTGTGAGAAATGGGGGGTTTATAACCTCGCAAATCATCACGCGTCGTGAAGAGAAGCTGTGCCGGCGGTGTAACGCCCTCATCGACACCCCTGACACGCACCTGTGCGACAGGCCGCCTGTGGAGACCCCCACAATCTCACACACGGACGCGCAGGAAACGGGGACGCGCACCCCGGACGACGCTCCCGCCCGTGTCGAAGAAAACTCGTCTCTCGATCGGGGGAGGTGGGGTCAGGAGGCGGGACCCGGTGCGGGGCTCACCCCAGTGGAGTCTGGGCGGGAGATCGACTGGGTCCCAGAACAGTGTGGGGCCAAGAACGAGAGGAGCAGCCAGGCTCTGAAACGAGGGCGAGGAGTCGGCAGCCGAAAGGTAATCCAGCCGATAGAAGAGACGAGTAACTGGTTTCAGAGCTCAGGGAGAGAGAGAGGGGGGGGTGAACAGGGTGCGGGGGGGCCGTTCAGCGTGACTGGAGCTCGTGGGCATGGCGGATCGCTTGCGTGCTCGCGGGCGGGTCGTGACGGGGGGGGGGGGGCACTCGAGTCCTTGATCCGTGCGCGCGGGGAAGACGCCACCAGGCGGATCGGAGAGCAGCCTCTCGCACAGATCTGTGGGTAACCTCTCCCCCGCGGTGGGAAAGGCGCTGGGTTTCACACAGATCTCCACATTCGGAGTTGTGTTTCTCTCTCTACACAATGCTTCGCTGTGACTGACCACGTTCTTCTTCAGAAGCGATTTTACCTTGTTTACAGAGACAAGGGAGTAAACAGGAAGTGTGAAATGAGCTAGGGGCTCTGCGATTGTGGCACTAATGTCAAAGTCAAGTAACGCGCTTGAATTGTCCGTTGACACTGCTGCTGAGCAGGACAGGCAGATGAGCGAACAGTCACTGCAGTACAGACTGAAGAGAGGTGGATGTTCACACTCTTCCTCACCCCTCACGCTCACGACAAACGAGGCTGGGAGTGTTGTGGCGAAACGTGTTTCGAGGATTTTGCGTGTACATTTATTCTTCAGCAGATCTCCTGTACCGGCTACACAGGCTTCAGCAGATCTCCTGTACCAGCTACACGGGCTTCAGCAGATCCCCTGTACTGGCGACGCGGGCTTCAGCGGATCACCTGTACCGGCTACACAGGCTTCAGCAGATCTCCTGTACCGGCTACACGGGCTTCAGAGGATCACCTGTACCGGCTACACGGGCTTCAGCAGATCTCCTGTACCGGCTACACGGGCTTCAGCAGATCACCTGTCCTGGCTCCCCAGACACACAGCTGTCACTGTATTTGGCATACCACACTCCTGGGACACCCTGGACACATCGCAGCTCTGTGAATGTCTCCGCTGCCGCCTCAGGTCGGTCCCCCCACCGCTGGGGACTCGAACCCGGGCCTCCGGTGTCGCTCCACAGGGACCCAGCCAGCTGAGCTAGAGGGCAGATCTCCCCTTGACGAGGGGTCGACCTGCGAGTGTATGGATGAAAAGGCAGCCTGCGCCACCTGCCAACGCGCTGAAGACGCGGCGGGGAAGCCACAGCGGTCTCGTGCGCGAGCGCTGCGCTTGTGCCGGTGAAAGTAACTTCCCTGCTGCTCTCGTTCCCGAGATATAACGTCTAACGATTGACGTCTGACCTGGCACTGACGAGTGAGACCGGGCCGGTTCCCCTATGAGGTTGTGGGGGGGCTGGGTGACGTCACGACCCCGAAACGACAAGGCGCTACATCTGGGGAACGACAGCAGCGCCGACGCCACCTTCAACGGCACACGAGCGCAGCGCTGACGAAGGAGGAGGGGGGTTTCTGCGTTTGTGCTGTCTGCAGGGGGGTGGGGGGGCAGCCTCCCGGCGCTCGAACCCGACTGTGTCGACTGTGGCGGGTAAGGCCTGCGCGAGGCGTGTCCCAGCGCTCGGGTGACCCCGTTTCGATCAGGGGATGATGCCCTGTGCCCTCCTGGTCCGGTGCTGAGGGGGAAAGCGAGCAGTGTCCCCCCCCACCGGCGTGCTCCCCGCGGTCCTCCGGCAGGGGCTCGTCTCCCAGACGCTTCCCGGCTGTGTCCGCCAGGGGAGAGCTCTCCGCTCCGGAAGTCGGGCTGAAGAGACTGCTTGGGGATTGGCCCGCCCGTGAACAGAGAGAGACAGGAAGACACACGGTGTCGTGTTCACAGGTGAAGGGGGTATGAGGGAACGCTCCTGCTGACTGCCATTTTGGCCTGCACCTACACTAACGCACGCACACACACACACACACACACACACACACACACACACGCACACACAGGGACGGGTTAGAGTGCCACACACACACACACACACACACACACACAGGGTTAGAGAGAGAGGGGGGTACGGAGAGAGAGACCGTCATGCTTTCAGATGAAATGACACCTGCTCGTTTCGATCCGTCTTTATTTCGAGAGCGATGGTGTTTTAAACTGATCGATGCTCACCAGCACGCAGTGGGGCTTGTCATGCAAGACTGTGACGAATTCGCCATCCACGCCTTTGAAAGGCACGCAACGCAGAAGCGGCGCCTAGACGTCGCCTATGAACTGGTGTTCCATGATTTCTGTGTATAGACACACCTGGTGATAAACCCGCACGTCATATTGACAGGATGGGGCGATTTTACACTTCCGCCACCTGATCTGAGACCCAGCACCCTCGCCAGAGAGTCATGCTTGTACATTAGAAACCGGGTATCCCTCCCAAAAACCCCCACAGCCCGGCTCATGGGGTGGTCTTTTCCAGAGCCCGGGAGGGGACCATCGGTAGGAAAAAAAAGTTAAATATCGAGGGAACGATTTACACTGCGTGCGCATGAAAAGGCTAAATCGTTCCCCTCGTTTTCTCTCAAAATATCATTTTCTAACTCTGCCCTTCGCAAGGACAGGTGCGGCACTAGCAGTGAAAGAGAGCTGCAGTCCTCACTAGGAAGTTCAAGAGTACAGGAGCTACAGTGCCCTAATAACTCCCCCCCAAACCAGAATAAAACTTCATCAGTTCATCTCTCTCCATTATCCCAATCTACAGCAGTGTCAGACAGTTCGGCTTTATTGCACTGATATAAGGACACAGTAACGCGTTTGATAGTTTTTGATACTGTATGTTGTAATATGCTTTGATATTTCCTTTTCCTGTGCATTCATTGTGCAGGGAAACTTCAGTGACCGTATGATTTTCCTTGCCGTTGGCTGCAAGGTTTCATACACAGTTTCAATTTCCTCAAGGGCTTTGCTGAGGGGAGCGAGTACACTTTCCCACTGTTCGATAACATAAGCAGGCTCTTGAATAAGGGTTTTGTGAGCCAGTTCTTGCAGAATTTGTTCAATGTTGTGTGCATTTGGCATTCTTCGGCAGCTGTAGTTGTCCAAGATTTCCAGTAATTCATCTTGGTCAGAACTGTTGAAGTCTCTGCGACAACATTCCAAGGTATAACGGTCAGATTCTGAGACATACTTTACTTTAGAAAATTGTCAACAAGATCACTCTTCACATATCCAAGAGCTGCCTGTTCCAAGATTACAGGAGCAAGCTTGATGGGTAAATACTTCTCTTTCTGCCAACCAAAAGAAATAATTTTACCTATATTCTGCCACTTTTTTTTGCCATAGTCATGTCGGAGAAATGGTATCTTGAAAGTGCTGCCTGTTGTACATTGTTCATAGAATTCATGCCAGAATTCAGAGAGGCAATCTCTGAGAACGCCTCCATCATCATATCCATTCTCATACTGCCCATTTGGTAGTAGAAGCTTTACTTGAATTTCTGATTGAGTATATGAAAGGCGTTCTTCAGTGAAATGTTCAATAAGCTCAGATAGTATCTGGCTGCGATGGACAACAAGGATTTTTTTGTCTGGTTCCCTGAGTTCTTTTGCCAGAGGCAAAGTGTCTTCTAGACTTTGTTCTCCCATCTCAGAGAGGTCTCCATTGAAAATTGTAATGATATTGCTATCCTCCACATTTTCCCCAGTAAACATGGTAGAACTTTGCTGAGCTAAACTGGAATCGTCTGTGACATCTGCAGGATGAAATTGTGCCACGTCATCACTGCCTAAGTTCAAATACTTTCTAGTATTTCCAACATAGATGACATCTAATGTTTCTAATTCCAATGCTGGATCAATCTGTGAGTCTGTAGAGGGAAACTCCTGTGTGTTTTCCTGTGAGGGACCTGCAGTGTTTGATTCTTGCTGTGTCTCCACACCACCACTGTCATGTTTCTTTTTGGTTGACAGATAGAACCTCATGACAGTTAACTTTGAGGCTTCATATAGAGCTCCCACTGTACTGTCCTCATCTAAGGAAACGTCTTGATAATTTGTCAGATCCACCTCAAACCCAGAAATATTTCCATGTGCATTCTTTCCATCTGGGAAAAACAAACGTATTGCCTCCGCTATGAGGTCTTTTTTTTCCAGTCCTTTGAAACACTTAACTTTCGTGTTCCACCACCCTTTTTGGTTCTCACCTGGATCAAGCCTCCTTCTCCTTCCTCATACAGCATCCAGCCCAACTCCACTTTCCTTACTTTCCTCTGTGTGTTCACCTCTTGATGAGGAGTGATATTTTCTGGATGCTTACACTTTTTTCTTTTATTCAGTTTTGACTTCAGTCTATCAAAAAGCTTTGATTTCCTACTGTTGGGCTCCTACAATATCCCATCACTGCCAATCTGTCTCCATAAGACGGCAAATAATCCCTCATCTGTTCATCTGTCATTAACATCAGGACACTGGCATCAATCTAAAAATGAAGAGTGTATTACCAATTTTCAGTTTCAAAATACCATACTTAAAGCATCATTTTATGTGGATCAATATGCTGATACTGGTTTAAGGAAAAAGTCCATTCGGGATTGTGGAGGTACTGTATGAAGTGAAAAAATCTACAATACGTGAAAATATCAGTATACTGTACAGTACTGTGCAGAAGTCAGAGACCACCCTTGTATTTATTTAATTTCCAGTTCAAACAGCCATTCAGTGCAAATTATTTAGTTTTTGGTGTCAGAAAATATTGCAAGAAACATATATTTGACAGAAGAGTACACTAAATATAATATCAAATCTATCAGTATTTAATTTGCCCACTCTTTACTTTTGTGCACCCTTCTGGCACTTTAAGTCTTCCATCCGTCCAATCAAACAAGTTACAGCTGTGTCCTCCCAACACAAGTTGATCCCAAAACTGTCACTGACATTATATTAGAACACTTTCCATTAAAAGTGACACTGACATTCAAACAACTACCCAAACACACCACAGCTGCCTTGCACATGTCTTTGTCATGTGCATCTGAAATGGCAAGAGGCGATATTTCTGATGAGATTGGCTATAAAGATAGTTCACTTGCATTAGGAAAATATAAGCCAAAGGAAAATAAGTGAAAAACAAGTTTCCAAAACTGGAGATAAAAATTACTACAATATATAGAGAAAATGGGACTCCTAACAATCGTGCAAGGCCTGGTAGACCACTGAGAGCATCACCATCACATAGACAGAAGTGAACGTTTTGATCACTCTTGCATCAGATCTGAAAAAAATCCACAAGTGTTTCTGTCAATACTTCCATTGTAAGAAGACAACACAATGCTATGGGTCTGAAGGGGTGTGTAGCTGTCAAAAAGTCACTATTTGAAAAGGAAATAGACAAAAGAGAAGAAAATTTGCTCTAGAACACCAAAACTGGACACTTGAGATAAGTAAGGTTTTATGGAGGGTGAGTTACAGAGTGGATTTGGATTTGAACCAGCAGAAGCAGAAAAGACAACCAACTTCTAAGACTGAACTTTGGAGGTGTTTACAGGAAGCATGAAAAAATATCCCAGTGGATTTATTTGAAAAATTCAAAGAAAGTCTCCTGTAAATAATGGAAGCTGTAATAAAGGCAAAGGGTGGACACGCTAAACAATGAAAGATTTGACATGATATTTAGTTGTGGATGCTTTTGTGTAATTTTGTGTTAAATATATGTTTCCTGGAATAGTTCCTGACATTGAAAAATAAATCAATTGCACTTAATGACCGTTTTGACTGGAAATTAAATAAGCGAAAGGGTGGTCTCTGACATTTCACAGTACTGAAAGTGCTGTCAATATCTACAGTAGGTCAGTGGGAGTTAGTTATAATAGACATGAACACACTCATTCTGTTAACTACCTTTTCTTCCTTCATTTTTCCGATAGTGGACTCTGGAATGTCCCTCTCCCTGAGGAAATCGATAAGATCCTCCATCCTGCAATTGTGGCCTAGGAAGCACACATGGGACAGTGGTGCAGCATTGATTAGTTAGCAGAGTGGAATTACCTAGCCTCCTGTTTGCCCAGACTCCAACAGTATGCATTGTAGTACATTTAGAAGTAGTGCAGGACAGGCAACGATGACCAACACTCGCCACACATTTGCATTCACAGGGTGCACATACAGTAGGTCACACCCCAAGGGTATGTGAATGACAAATGTAGAGCATGCTTTTCAACTTAATCTGACTTGTCACATACAGTATCCATACACAGGCAGCACCTCACTCAACTAATCACTGTCTATAGAACACCCGGTGAGCCTGAGCTCAAAGATACAGATTTGAAACAGTCTAAACTCTGCAGAAAGTTATATCTCCTGAAAGAGGGTTGGTCAATACTAACCTAGTGACTAGTTTTAACCTACTCTACCTTGTAATCATCTTAAGAGCAGCTAACTTATCAAAAAGTTACAGAAAGCTGAATCAAACCACAGCTGTAAAAACATGTTCTGTAAACCAAAAATTGATATAACTAAGTTTTGGAATTGTTACCAAACACACACGAATGTCTTCATTATGATAACGGCTGTTTTGTGCGTGTCACTTGGTAATTTACAGCCTTAGGAAGGCGAAAAGACCGGATGGAGGGTTTGTAAAAATGAGACCGTTGTGCCTATCAAAGTCCGGCTCGGGAGACACACGGGCCGCTCCCATGGCAAGACGTTTGCGACAGTTTAATGTCGCCTGATCATGTTTAGTCAACATAAACATGCTTGTGATCCTGGTATGTTTCTGAGAGATACGCAATCACAGAATTGTATCTGAGCAATTAGACGGAGAGATACTGGGGTTTGGCCAAGTACATTATTGGAAGGATATTGAAAATAAATAAGCATATCAAATCTCTTAACGTACAAAGGGGGAGAGTAAACCAAAATAATAAAAGACGTTCCCTTTAATGTGTGTCTGTATTGTTACGGGTTTCATTAATTGTATCGAAGCAAATTTATGTTTTGATCGTGAATAGGCGACCCCAGATTGACTCGCCTAGAAGCTCATAGCACCATCCTCGCTCATATGGGTCCACAGCTATGTGACTGTGCTGAAACAGCTGCTGGTAAAGTGTTTGCAGGAGCTGCCTTGTACAAACGGGCGAAACCCCCACAAGAGTACAGGCCTACTGTTAGTTTTGCCTCATTAATTAGGTCGCACTTGGAAAGGTTAAATCGATCAACCAAAACCATCCAAGTAGCTCTTGCATATGATTTTTTTTACTTAGCTACGTTAGTCTCTGTACAGTTTACGCAGACGGTATTTAAGTCTGTGAATTGTATGAAGGCATCAGTAGAATGTGGCGCTGTACCTGGACTGGATTGTGAACAGTGGATTTCCTATGCCAGATGAGCAACCTACTGTACTTTCATTGCTGGCGCCAGAAGTGACGTCAAAACTGTGAGACTTGAAGTCGCAATTCTGAGATACTAAGTCGCAATTCTGAGATACCATAGCGCGTTTTTTTTTACTCCCTGGCGGAAACGGGCTTCCATAGGTATGCAGAGCCAGGGAGACGGCATCATCCACTGATGTGTTGTTCTGGTAGGCGAACTGCAAGGGGTCCAGGGACTCCGTGATGGAGGAGTTGATGTGTGACAACACCAGCTTCTCCAGGCATTTCATCACCACAGATGTTAATGGTGGTGATGAAACACCACCAACATTGTTTTTACCACATTGTAGTCATAGAGAAATTTTAGTCAAGCGGTTTAATTTATGTGCATAATAAAATGTATTTCTAAGAAAATATTTAACAGCTCTAAGTTCGATACTCATTTTGTCAACAGTGTTTTCCCGCGGTACAGCACTGCGTCACGACGCGAACAAAGTGAAATATTTCAGATGCGGTCGGAGAGGGCGGTACTGAGAGTCCTGAACTGGACGTTTCTCAGGTTGTTCTGAGAGTTTGGACACGGCTGGGATTAAAACAATAGTTGAACAAGTAACGAATTGTAGCGCATTTTGTTCCAATACAGAGGAACTAAAATAAGCGAAATGAAATATATTTATATACTGTACATGCCAAAGTTTCACAAATAATCCCTCAGATAATGATGTTGAATACACAAACTGCCGAAGCAGTGCAGTAATCTCCCGGTGCAGTCTCTCGTGTTTCAGGTTAGTTTATATATATATATTACACAGCTGAACACAACACCAGGAATGAGTTTAACTTCACTTTTCACTTGAACAGCAGGTCTGTCGCCATCTTCTAACCCACTTGCTCTAGGGAGCGTCTCACAATTACCACACTAACCAGCGCACAAGGGAGTGTGTTAAAACTACCTCTCATGACACAGTCCCTCTGTGGACAGAGAATCGTCCATATGAAATGTCCAAACGGCAGGACGGAAGACAAGACTGACACGGAGCCCAGGTTTCTGTCTCTGAAGAAAAAAAAAACTGGCCCTGGCTTTTCATATGAAGGAAAGCAGAGCTTTCACTGGCCCATAACCAAACTTTATTGGGAAATAAAATAAAGAAAAGACTAGAAAAGAAGAGTGGACACAGCGAGTCCACACCACACTTTTCCCTGGATCACGATCAGAGATCAAATAAAACGTCTCTCGCAAACCACCACAGTAAAAATAAACCCCAAACGAACATAAAATACCGAATATAGTCATGTATCCCTGTATTAAAGGGAGCCGGGTATTAGACTGGCTGGAGCTTCTCACAGACACAGCGCTGGTGATAAACTACAACTCCCATAACCACCCTGAGCCACTTCCTGTTTGCGTCACAGTCCCTGTTCCTCCTGCTGTGGTGACGTCAGCGGGTCCCTCCCCGTTCTGGCAGCTTCACGGTCACCGGCGCGCGCAGGAGAGACTCACACGGGATTTCATTTTTAAAAGTTTATTTTCTCAAAAATAAGAAAAACACACAGCAGGGTTTCCAGAGATATTTACAAGTCAGGAGTACAGCAGGCTGGTGGCGAGGTATATCTCCCTCTCTTGTACATGTCATTTTTCCTCATCTAATTTTTTTAATATAATGCATTTAAACACGACACAACATCATCATCTACAATTCCTACTATATTTCTGACCTCATCTCACTGGCCGTCAGTAAACCCGTCTCCCAGTGTGAGCAGTGGACAGAGAGCTGGGAGAGAGTCAGCCTGTGTTCATGAGTCAGTGACGGGTTTAATCTCCACACTGACAGCAGGCAGCAGCTCAAGGTCTTTATCTGAATCCCCAGTACAGAAGACAGGATAGATCTTCTCCCCCTGAGGGAAGACCATGTCAGTGAAAGTGTAGAGATGAGCTCTGGACTCCACTGTGTAAAAGGAGACCTTCCTCTCCTCAATATCCACACACACCCCCAGCTTCCTGGGCCGCAGACTGAGGGGGAGAGGGGTCTCAGGGTCAGTGAGAGCAGAGAAAAGGCAAGAGAAATCATAAGGGTCAGATTTCAGACACCAGTAACCCCGCTGGGGAGAGAAGCTGAAATATCCTTTCCTCTCTGCAGACTCTCTGGTCACTCCTATTATCCACCAGTCATTCACCTCCACCTCCCAGTAGTGTCCCTGAGGTGAAGGCCTCCCTGCTCACGACACAGAGACAGAGATCAAACCTGTTAGGATTGTCAGAGAGACTCTTCCGCTGTCCCCGTCTCACTCTCTTCCCATCCTCAGACAGGCTGAGCCCACAGTGAGCTGTATCTGGGTCCAGAGTCACAGCAGCTGGGGAATAAAACACAAACATCACAAAAGGCTCCTGCCGATCACAGTCCAACTCAACTCCATCAGACTGTGAAATGTCTTTGTCCCCAAACACACCGAGAGAGAAACACCAGTCAATTACTAATGACTGCTCTTCCCTTCCAGAGAAACGACATCTTCTTCACTGTTTCACTAGTGTTACACATGGGAGTGATCCCAATATCCTCTAAATACAAACATTAAACACGTGTTCACAGCGATTAAACTTTTTGCTGAGGGGCAGAATCAGAGAATGTGGGGGCAGGAAGGAGGTGATGTGATGGTCAGGGGAGCTGCAGCAGAACCTTGAACCTGAACTTGAACTTTACTGCCATATGTAACCGGTACTGGTCCAATGGAATTCTTACTGACAGGAAGTCTCTCGATTGCAAAACAGGTGTAAAAAACAAAACAAAGTGCAGACAGTGCATCAAGACAATATACAAACAAACAATAGACAATGTGCAAGTAAACATGTAGACAGTTTGAATGTAAACAATACAGACGTGTAAACAGTGACTGGAGATGTGCAATAGATAAGGAATCATAAAGAGGTAGATGGTGATGGTGTAGCTGTGGTCCGAGGGGGATGGCTCAATGTGTTCACCAGTCTCACTGCTTGTGGATAGAAGCTATTGAAGAATCTGGTGGTCAGTGTCCGTATGCTCTTGTATCTCTTGCCTGAGGGCAGTGGGGTGAAGAGCTCATGCCCGGGGTGGTGACTGTCCTCTGTGATGGCCAGAACTCTGCCACGGCAGCGGTCCTCATAGAGCTGTTTAATCTCGGTGAGACCGCAGCCGATGATCTTCTGGGCCATGTTGACCATTCTCTGCAGTGCCTTTCTTTCTCGCGAAGAGGTGTTGCCATACCACACGGAGATCCCGTTGGTGAGGACGCACTCGATGGTGCAGCGGTAGAAGTTCACCAACACATGTATTGGCATCCCCCAGCGCTTGAGGCACCTCAAGAAATAAAGGCGCTGCTGAGCCTTCTTCATGATAGAGTCAGTCCAGGCTAGATCTTTAGAGATGTGAATTCCCAAAAACCTAAAGCTGGTGACTGTTTCCACTTCCGTTCCATCAATACTGAGTGGGCTGTGAGTGTGTGGCCTGTGTCTCCGAAAGTCCACTATTAGCTCTTTCGTTTTCTTTACGTTCAAGTCCAGGTTATTGCTATGACACCACCTAAGCAGCTGTACGACTTCATCCCTGTAAGTGGACTCATCATCATCACTGATCAGTCCTATTATAGTGGTGTCATCGGCAAACTTGATGATGCGGTTATTGCTGTGTCTTGCTGTGCAGTCATGAGTAAATAGGGAGTACAACCTTGGACTCAGACAGCAGCCTTGTGGGGTTCCAGTGCTCAGGGTGAGTGGTGTTGATGTTTTATTGCCTATCCGCACCACCTGTGGTCTCTCGATAAGAAAGTCCAGCAGCCAGTTGCAGACAGAGGTGCACAGACCTAATCCCCTGAGCTTTGTCACCAGTTGACTGGGTATGATGGAATTGAATGCTGAACTGTAGTCCACAAACAGCATTCTCACATACGAGTTCTTAGTGTCCAGGTGTTCCAAGGCTGTATGCAGAGCCAGGGAGACGGCATCATCCACTGATCTGTTGTTCTGGTAGGCGAACTGCAAGGGGTCCAGGGACTCTGTGATGGAGGAGTTGATGTGTGACAACACCAGCTTCTCCAGGCATTTCATCACCACAGATGTTAATGGTGGTGATGAAACACCACCAACATTGTTTTTACCACATTGTAGTCATAGAGACATTTTAGTCAAGCGGTTTAATTTATGTGCATAATAAAATGTATTTCTAAGAGAATAACTGAACAGCTCGAAGTTCGATACTCATTTTGTCAAGAGTGTTTTCCCGCGGTACAGCACTGCGTCACGAAGCGAACAAAGTGAAATATTTCAGATGCGGTCGGAGAGGGCGGTACTGAGAGTCCTGAACTGGACGTTTCTCAGGTTGTTCTGAGAGTCTGGACACGGCTAGGATTAAAACAATAGTTGAACAAGTAACGAATTGTAGCGTGTTTTGTTCCAATACAGAGGAACTAAAATAAGCGAAATGAAATATATTTATATATTGTACATGCCAAAGTTTCACAAATAATCCCTCAGATGATGATGTTGAATACACAAACTGCCGAAGCAGTGCAGTCTCTCGTGTTTCAGGTTAGTTTATATATATTAAACACAGCTGAACACAACACCAGGAATGAGTTTAACTTCACTTTTTACTAGAACAGCAGGTCTGTCGCCATCTTCTAACCCGCTTGCTCTAGGGAGCGTCTCAAAATTACCACACTAACCAGCGCACAAGGGAGTGTGTTAAAACTACCTCTCACGACACAGTCCCTCTGTGGAAAGAGAATCGTCCACATGAAATGTCCAAACGGCAGGACAGAACACAAGACTGACACGGAGCCCAAGGTTCTGTCCGTGAAGAAAAAAACTCGCCACTACCAAGAAACTTTTGGGCTTCATATGAAGGAAAGCGGAGCTTTCACTGGCCCATTACCAAACTTTATTGGGAAATAAAATAAAGAAAAGACTAGAAAGAAGCATCCACTTTTCCCTGGATCACGATCAGAGATCAAATAAAACGTCTCTCACAAACCACCACAGTAAAAATAAACCCCAAACGAACATAAAATACCGAATATAGTCATGTATCCCTGTATTAAAGGGAGCCGGGTATTAGACTGGCTGGAGCTGCTCACAGACACAGCGCCGGTGATAAACTACAACTCCCATAACCACCCTGAGCCACTTCCTGTCTGCGTCACAGTCCCTATTCCTCCTGGCTGTGGTGAAGTCAGCGGGTCCCTCCCCGTTCTGGCAGCTTCACAGGCACCGGCGCGCGCAGGAGAGACTCACACGGGATTTCATTTTTAAAAGTTTATTTTCTCAAAAATTAGAAGAAAAACACAGCAGGGTTTCCAGAAATATTTACAAGTCAGGAGTACAGCAGGCTGGTAGCGATTTATCTCGCCCTCTCTCGTTATGTTATTTTCCCCCGTTTAACTGTGTTATAGTAAATAAAAAAAAATTAAACACGACACAACATCATCATTTCTAAAATTACTACTATATTTCTGACCTCACCTCACTGCCCGTCAGTAAACCCGTCTCCCAGTGTGAGCAGTGGACAGAGAGCTGGGAGAGAGTCAGCCTGTGTTCATGAGTCAGTGACGGGTTTAATCTCCACACTGACAGCAGGCAGCAGCTCAAGGTCTTTATCTGAATCCCCAGTACAGAAGACAGGATAGATCTTCTCCCCCTGAGTGAAGACCATGTCAGTGAAAGTGTAGACATGAGCTCTGGACTCCACTGTGTAAAAGGAGACCTTCCTCTCCTCAATATCCACACACACCCCCAGCTTCCTGGGCCGCAGACTGAGGGGGAGACTGAGACGGGTCCGAGGGGCAGTGAGAGCAGAAAAACCAGACCCGTGAGAGTACAGACACCAGTAACCCTGCTGGGGAGAGAAGATGAACTTTTCTTTCCTCTCTGCAGACTCTCTGGTCACTCCTATTGTCCACCAATCATTCACCTCCACCTCCCAGTAGTGTCTCCCTGAGGTGAAGGCCTCCCTGCTCACGACACAGTAATTCCAGGAATCAAACCTGTGAGGATTGTCAGAGAGACTCTTCCTCTCTCCCAGTCTCACTCTCTTCCCATCCTCAGACAGGCTGAGCCAACAGTGAGCTGTATCAGGGTCCAGAGTCACAGCAGCTGGGGAATAAAACACAAACATCACAACAGGCTCCTGCCGATCACAGTCCAACTCAACTCCATCAGACTGTGAAATGTCTTTGTCCCCAAACACACCGAGAGAGAAACACCAGTCAATTACTAATGACTGCTCTTCCCTTCCAGAGAAATGACATCTTCTTCACTGTTTCACTAGTGTTACACATGAGAGTGATCCCAATATCCTCTAAATACAAACATTAAACACTTGTTTTCACAGCGACGAAACTTTATGTTTTTAAACGACATTATTAATAAACACAGGACCGACCGGACTGCAGGAGAAACTACAGCCCGACCACTCGCTTTCAAACACTTCACAACCCACCACAACGACCTGTATACTGTAAGAAACTGGACAGCCTGTCTGTTAAACCGGTTTATTTCAAATCCCAGTTCAGCAGCTCGTTCATCTTCTCTGAGACCATTTTCCTGACGACGCAGAATAAAAAAGTGCTGAATTCAAAGACTGTATACTGCTCATTTTTACAGAAAACAAATATAATGAAAAAAGCAAAACCTTGCTTAAATATAATAAAGCCTTAACACTTACTTTGAAAATGCCAAGAAATATCCAAAGTGTTCAGTTTAAAGCAGAAATAACACATCCAGAAACCCGGAGAGAAAGACGAGAGAAACAGAGGCGCTCATACTGACTTCAGACTGCTCGCGCTCACTGTCCGCCTCTCTGATAGGGCACACCAGCTGTCAATCAGTGAGCTCTGACCACTGACAGACGGGGGCGGGGCTTATACATGCCCAGAGCGAATGGGGGTTTTAATCGATTCAAGAAGCTTTATTCGCATGACTAATGAATACTGACTTAATACTCTCCTCATACTTAATACTTCAGTGTAAACTATTAATACTTAATACTGAGTAAATACTCCCCTTTGCCTGTCTGCCAGATCGTCAATCTAGTGAAGATCAAAGATATTCTTATCAGCTCTTATTTTTTGACTCCTGGAGCCTAGAAAGGCTGACACAGTCACCTACATGAATTTATAAAAACACCAGCAGCCATATCACTCTGCAACTCACAACTGGCAGCCCACTGCAGCTCAGCAGGTGTGAGCCTGGTCAGTACCTGGATGGGAGACCTCCTGGAAAAAACTAAGGCTGCTGCTGGAAGAGGTGTGAGTGGGGCCAACAGGAGGTGCTCACCCTGCAGTCTATGTGGGTCCTAATTCCCCAGTATAGCGATGGGGACATGATACTGTAAACAGGTGCTGTCCTGTGGATGAGACTTAAAACCAAGGTCCTGTGTGGTCATTAAAAATCCCAGGGTGTTTCTTGAAAAGAGTAGGGGTTTAACCTTGGTGTCCTGGCCAAATATCCCACTGGCTTTTACCCATCATGACCTCCTAATAACCCCCCTCTCTGAACTGGCTTCATCACTCTGCTCTCCTCCCCAATGAGAGCTGGTGTGTGGGGAGTGTTCTGGCACACTATGGGTGCAGTCGCATCATCCAGGTGGGGCTACACACTGGTGGTGGTGGAGGGGAGTCCCCATTACCTGAATTCATTTCTGGGCTCAGAGTGCCTTTATTTCAAAGATAAGAGAGGTCGCCCTCTTCTGGACACTGCAACTCTGAAGCCATCATGACAACATCTTCCTCTGATATTTCACACTTATTCTGTGTAGAACAGGACACAGTGTCAAACACTGACTTACTCCACAGGAGAGTCTATCAGTCTGGAAACACAGACACCCTCTAGATCACTCCTGTTTGAAACGAGGTCCCCAATATCACAGGCAAACACCCCAATACACACTCACTCTGGTGGGACTAGTGAAATAATATTGACACTCCAGTGTCATTCTTAGTGAAACACACCACTGGATCTCTTAATGACCAGGACCATGTGAGAACACCAGCTGGGCTGAAGAGAAAGACCCCAAAGTTATTACCCCTGGCCAGTAAGAGGAGCCCTACAGCCCCAGTAAATACCCCTCTTAAACTAACCATGAGCACCTGACTCTGACATGTCTGAGCTGCTCTGAGGAAAACAGGCTGTACTGTGACCCCAAGCTTCTCTCTGTCTGTGTGTCTGTGTCTCATGGAAAGCAAGCTGGGGTACTGTATGTGAAAAGATGAATTCCTGTGTCATTTTTACCATTTCTGTGACAAGTAGAATTGACAGAGCTTTCCAAACATCTGTTCCTCTTGATGTGAAACTGCAGAAACATGTCCTGTACAGAGTGTTTGCTCACTCTTTCAACACTGAACAGAATACATTTACGGTGACTTATACCTGCTGTTGGCTTCCTGTTACTGTTGGTCCCAGTAAACAGCAAGCCAGCAATGAACAAACTGTGTAACGGGTTGTGTGTCGTCCTGAATTCTTTTTCTTTTTGTCTGTCATTCCCCTATCTCTTCACATTCATCTGTGCAAAATACACAGAAATACTGTTTTTTCCCCCTTCAACTTATTCCTCTCCTGCATTTTACTGTGTAATTCCCAATTCAAGTGTATTTGATGTCCGCAGACTGTAGTCTAAAAGCGTTTGAGGTTTTTGTGCTTAAAGATTTAGTGACTGACCAACAATAACCTAAGACATTCTTATTTTGGCAGGATATCAAGAACAAATGATGTTGGGTTTTCCTATCGCTCTGTTTGTTCAGACAGATCAAGTCCTGACTGTTTCTTCCTGCTGACCCATCAGCCTGGTTGATGTGTGAAGAGAAGCAGCCATTTCTCAGACAAGAGAAAGGCCTACAGGCCCCAGAGGAGCCCCTGTACCAGAGTCACACTGCTGCCGCTCACAAGAGGCTGTGTGTCTGTGAAGCTGCAGGGGAAGAGCACTGTCATCATACCATCATTATTGTGAGACTGGCTCTGCTCCTGAATATTCCAGTTATTCACAAATCCAGGGTCTCAGACTCTGACACATTCTGACAGATGGAGAATGGCAAAGGGCTGTGGCAAGACGGACTTCCCAAGGAATTCTACACCTGCTTCTGGGACACCCCAGTGGCAGACCTTGTGGAGGTGGAACAAGAGCTCTTCCATCAGCAAAAAGCTTGGACACAGGATGAGGGAAGGTCTCATCTCTCAGCACTTCAGGAGGGGGTCAAAAGATGCTCTGCATGGACATCAAGATCGTGTCCAAGCTACTGGCCATTAGACTGAGGACTGCCCTGCCCCACATCACCAACAGTGAAAAGACATGTGGGGTGGGAGGGTGATAAGTCAGCTGGAACCTCCAGCTCACCAGAGATGCCATCACCTGGGCCGAGGACCAGAACGCGCCCATGATGGTGGTGAGCCTGGACCAGGAGAAAGCCTTCGACACAGTAAACCACAGCTATCTGTTCAGAGGGCTGGAGCACTTCAGATTCTGAGAAAGTTTCAGTTGCTGGACAGAGATACTGTACTCTGAAGTGGGCAGTAGGGTCAACATGAACAGACATCTTTGGGATTTAATCCCCCAAGAATCTGGAGTAGGTCAAGGGTGTCCTCTTCCACCTCTTCTCTATGTTCTCATTACAGAGCTGTAGGCAGAGGCACAGGGGCAGTCCTCAAGATCTCCCAGTACACATGACGCTGTTCCTGATTTCAGACAGGGGGTTGCAGAGTGGGCTGCAGGTTAGGGAGCAGTACTGCAGGGCCTCAGACTTGAGGCTAATAAACAGAAAGAGCAAGGGCAAGCTCTTTGGACCCTGGAGGGACAGGAACATGCCGCCAGAAGGTCTCAAGCTTTGCATGGAGCCCCTAATGATACTGGTGGTTTCATTCCAGAGCCAGGACAACAAGAACATAAACTGGACAGAGAGGACCGTCAAGGTCAACGTGTAACTGGGCCTGTGGAAGACTCGCTCGCTGACTCTCATGGGGAAAGTGAGGGTGCTGAAGGCAGACACCCTGCTGGCTTTAGCTGACCTGGTCGTGGTGTACCCTCTGTCAGCCAGACAAAGACAAGCGCTGCAAGGGATGGTGGAACAGGTACGAGTACATCACAAGGAGCCAGATGTGCCAGACAGTGAGGAAGGGGGAGAGATGTGCCGAATTTCCCCCTGAAACTCCACTGCATCTTCTTCTGCAACCTCTGTCACTAGGGGCTGGACCCCATCAGTCACAATTCTCAGTACTTTGTCAGGCTGTGGTTCTCCCTCCCAATGAAGCATCTGATCTAGTGTCAAACACAGTCCTAAAGCAGAAAACTGACCGGAGACCTACTAGGAGGTATGAGGCCATGAGACAGCCAGAGCTCTGCACCAACAAAAGGCACTATACAAGGAAGAGGAAGGAGGAACTAGTCACCAGGGAGAAACAGATGATCCTACAGGTCACCGGGGAGGGGCTGACGATCCCATGGGAGACCTGGGTAAAGACTCAACCCAGAGGACTAGACAACAAGCTGAAGGCCCTCAGCTGGATGACTGTGCACCAGAGCTGGTGACCAGAGAGGTGTCATGGCCTCTGCAGCCAAAGGGCGCTCCTACTCTGTCCTGTCCCCAGTTCCTTGTGCTTTGCTGTCCTTCCGGTGTCTCTGTCTCTGGGGATATAAATGTCCAGGTCTCTCATTCCCCTTCGCTCAGCATTGACGTTCGGATGTCCTGAGACCCGCCCAGCACCAGGTCGCCCCACGTCCGCTGCCTGAGAGCATTGGTTTCTATACGACTCCTGAACTGCTGAACTGTTTCATCAGAGCAAAAGAGCACTGGACAGGACTGAGGACTGAAGAAAACCCAGAAAAACTGTTCCTTAGTGCTCCTGTTGAGAAATGGACAATCGCAGTTTCAAAGCCAGGACTGCAGCCAGTGGTAACACCCAGGAGGCTTGGAGGGGCTCTTATTGTGTGAACCAGCCTCACTGACCACTTGCAAAATAGAATGATTGATAATGGACAATCACTCTTTTTGAGACCATTTAAATTCTGTAGAAGAGTTGTTGTCAGAATTGTATTCTCTGTAAGCACTGTGCACTGCACATTGTTGTAATAAAGTGCATTTTCTTAAATAAACTACACCCACTGGAACTTCTGTGTCCATCTGTGTGTTTGACACAGTGTGTCTCTGATCCACACAGAGCGACTGTCTGCAAGCTTGACTTTCTGAATTCAGACGTGTATCAGCATGTATCAGAGTGTGAATCAGTGTGTGTGTCAGAATGTGTATCAGTTTCTGTATCACTGTTCCTGCTGTGTGTTTGAGCTGAAGGTATATTTCAGAGGGGAGCTGTTGTGAAAACAGACTCACAGTGTAAAAGCTCTGCTCTGGACCCGGGCTCTGGAGTCTGCAGACTGTAGACTTCAGTCACTGGGGAGACACACAGAGAAATGTCTCATCAGGGCTGCAGTAACAGAGTAACAGGAATAACATGTTCTACTGGACTGGGACTGTAGCCCCTATTAAAACGTTCCTGTTAAACTATATACAGCACAATATAACAACACACTTACTGTCATAAAGATTTGTGAGACTGGAGATTTTAAGATATTTCACCTAGAATCTGAATCATTGACTGATAAGCTGCTCTGATAAATACAGTCACTGCACAAAAACTCCATTGACAATTTAAGAGAAAAGCAGGAAATATATAAGCTGTGCAGAAAGACATCAGTGTGTTTCTCTACTAACCTGTTGTGGAAATCTTTATTGATTCCTTCTTGCAGAGATCCTCCAGTCGCTCTTTCAGTCCAGAGACAGCTCTCTTCACTGCCTCAGGAGAGAAGTATGGACGGACAGGGGTGCTGGGTGAGTCTCCAGCTCCAGGAGGGACACGTACAGCCTGGAAATTCTGCAGTAGGGAAGAAAGAGGAGTTTCCAGTCTAACACAGCACACATTCCTGGGGAGAAGCCAGGAGCAGCTCTGTGTGAGAGACACCCTTCTGTACTGCAGAGTCACAGAGCAGTGATGTTACCTGGAGGAAATGGATGTGATCCTCTGTGTGTGAGAGCTGGTTCAGCTCAGAGTCTCTCCTCTTCAGCTCAGTGATCTCCTTCTCCAGTCGCTCTAGAAGTCCTTCAGCCTGACTCACTGCAGCCCTCTCTTGAGCTCTGATCAGCTCTGTGACCTCAGAGCGTGTTCTCTCAATGGAGCGGATCAGCTCAGTAAAGATCCTGTCAGTGTCCTGTACTGCTGTGCGTGCAGAGCTCTTAGGGAGGAGACACACAGTGGATTATTACACAGGAAAACACTCAAACTACATTATGCTGTATGCTCTGTTTCCAAAGGGTACTGTCCAGTGTCCAGCTGTTGAAATGAGTGTCTGTGTGTCCACTCATCTGGTGAATACCCACTCTGAGTGACTCCACAGCCTGCCTCAGCTCCTGCAGCTTCTTCTCTCTCTCCTGGAGTCTCTGCTGGGTTTGTGTCTGTGTCTCCCCCAGCTGCTTCTGTGGAGAAACAGAGACACTCAGGACATTTCTGCTGTAAGAGAATCACATCACAGAGACACCCCTTAGAGTCACCCTGGGAAATCCACACTCTGTATCCCTGATGTCTTATCCACACGAGATGTGTTTCCTGGTCCTGTCTGACATGCTCCTGTTTCATGTCTAATCTACACCGGCAGCGTGTGCAGCGCAGCAGACACCTGACACCTGGGTCTGCACATCTGTATGTGAGGTGAAATGTAAAAAGAAGATAATTGTGTTTCAAATGATATATAAAACATCATCTAGAGATAGTTCAGTTGGGGAGCTGCGTCAGCATGCGTAGGCTGGAAAGGAACAAGCAATAGGTTTATTCCATACTGAAATAAAGAAGAAAGAAAACACAATGTTTCGGCCGTGGAGCCTTCTCACACCTGAAGAAGAATAAACCTATTACTTGTTCCTTCATAATCTAGAGATTTCAGATTTCATTCATCTCAATATACACTAGTGTCCTAACTGCTCTCGGCATCTCAAAACAGAGGACTACAGCAGTGCTGATGAGCCTTGTTGCCACTAGTTTCTCTGAGTGGTCAGAGGAGACCCTGTGGCTGACGTGCTTGACCGCTGGATGAGGTTCTGGACCAGGCAGACCCTGTGTCCGACCACATCTCACATCCTGTCTGCTTCTGGGAAAATTCAGATCATTTCAGAGGACAAAAGGAAACATGTTCTGTGTCAGATTGACTCCAGCAGAGCCCAGCGTGAGTCTTATATTTAATAAAGCAGGTGAAGGTATTATACCACAGTTCACTGGTTTATATGTCTGAGATCCACCACCTGCCTATTAGATCCCCTTCCCAGCACTTTATTTCAATCCTGTTTCTCTGCTTTCTGCCGCATAGTCCTCAGTATAATAAATGAATCCTTGAGCACTGATGTGGTACCAGTGGCTTCACAACTGCTGCTGTTACCCCTGTGTGAGAAAGAGAATCATGGCTCAGGACAGCCTGAACAACTTTCACCCTCTCCAACTTTCATACCCTTTCATTACCTTTTCATGCAGAAAGTTTACAGTGTGCTGTTAGATTTCAGGTATAAAATCCTCTTTGAACTCCAATATGGTTTCAGACAACCTCACAGCACAGAAAGTGCCCTGGTCAAAGTCACTAACGATCTTCTAACGGCTTCTGATTCTCGTTCTCTTTCTGTCCTCATTCTTACTGAGCTCAGTGCTGCTTTCGACACTGTCAGCCATGACCTCTCACTTTCTTGTCTTGAGACTGTGTTTGGAGTTTCTGACATTGCTCTTCAATGGTTCCAGTCTTACCTCACTGATCACTTTCACTTTGTCTATCTTGGTGATTGTAGCTCTGAAATTGGACTCATTAAGTCTGGTCTTCCTCAGGGGTTGACACTGGGCCCCTACCCTTCAGCATGTATGAGTTCTGATGATACTCAAATCTGCAGTACAGTCTGTCCATACTAAACTGACACTGACATGTCTCTGCTCTAATTGCTTCTCTGACATAAACACATGGATGACTCACAATTTCCTTCATTTAAACTGCGACAAGACAGAAGTCATGTTTCTTGGCACACCAATGCAGTATCCTTATCTGTGGATGACACTGTACTGGAGTCACAGTCAAAATTGAACAACTTGGGGGCGATATCTGATCCAGGATGACATATTCAACAAATTATCAAAACATCATTCTTCCACCTCAGAAATACTGCCAAGCTGCGTCCTATGTTATATCTAATTGTTGCTGGTCAACTCTTTCATCTTTACTCATATTGACTACAGTAACGCTCCACTCGCTGGGGTATCTAAACCCACACTGAACAAACTTCAGTATGTCCAGAATATGACAGCCAGAATTCTGACCAGGTCTAGTGCAAGTGATCACATTACTCCTGTCCTGGAGTCCCTGCACTGGCTTCCTATCAGGTTTCAAGTTGACTTCAAAGTCCTCATGATCCCCTAAAAGTCTCTGCATGGCTCAACACCTCAGTACCTGTCAGAGTTACAGAGTCATCCTACTCCCCACCTCACAACCTTCACTCTTCTAATTCTGGTCTCCTGTCTGTCCCCCAAGCCAGCACTCTGGGTGACAGGGCTTCTCCTGCTGCAGCCCAGAGCTCTGGAATTGTATCCCTATGGATATCATAGAGTCACCTTCCCTGAGCTCTTTCAAATCCAGACTCACAATCTTCTGTTTCAGAAGGGTTTTAATTTAACTGGGTCTGTTTCTGCTTCTTTGCTTTTATACTGTTTTCCAAAACCCCCTTCTACCTTCTACCTTTTGTGTTCTGTAAAGTGCTTTGAGAAGCCATTTTAAATCTATCATATAAAAATAGAGTTTATTATTATAAATAATAATACTATTGTGCTGAAAAAAAAAGCAGGACATCATTAATGAGGGTGCAGTCTGTTCTAGAGGTGTTGAGTGTGCTGTGCACTAATGAGGGTGCAGTCTGTTCTAGAGGTGTTGAGTGTGCTGCGCATTAATGAGGGTGCAGTCTGTTCTAGAGGTGTTGAGTGTGCTGTGAAGTTGTACGGTGCTACATGAGGACAGTAAAGAGGGAAACAGTGAAGGAGAGGAGGAGGAGATAATGAGCAACAGACAGAAGAACAGGAGACACTTCAGAGACACAACAGTGTGGATCACAGCTGAGTACATGAGCAGGACTCAACAGTGGAGATCCAGCATTACAGATACAGTAAATACAGTCCAGAGATCACTTAAAGCCCCCAAATATCCTAAATATCCTTTTTACATTTTGTACTAGACACTAAACATTTTGTACCTGTTTCTCTGTCCTTCCTGCTGCAGCTGAGACAGTATCATGGCCTCTGTGTTCATCCAGTAGACAGAGATAACAAACACACTTCTGGTCAGTACGGCAATAGACCTCCAGCAGTTTGTCATGAGTGGAGCAGATCTTCTCCTGCAGTTGTCCTGTGGCATCAGCCAGCTCCTGTCTGTGTCCAGGGTGGAGCTCATTGTGTAGATTGAGGTGAGTCTGACAGTAAGAGGCCAGACACACCAGACAGGATTTCACAGCTCCCCTCTGTCTCCCAGTGCAGACATCACACAGCACATCTCCAGGGCCAGCAGGACTGTGAGCAGGAGGAGGACCACTGAGCCCTGTCTCCTTCAGTTTCTCCACCACTTCAGTCAGGATGGTGTTTCTGTGAAGATCAGGTCTTGGGGTGAAGGTCTGTCTGCACTGGGGGCAGCTGTAGATCCCAGTCTGATCTTCCTGATCCCAGCAGTTCTTAATACAGCCCTTACAGTAACTGTGTCCACAGAGCAGAGTCACTGGATCCTTCAGCAAATCCAGACACACTGAGCAGCTGAACTGGTCCTGAGAAAATGGAAAAGTGCCTTCTGCCATTTTTCTGAGAAGTAAAAACTGCACAGAGAGGAGCAGTAGAGACGGAGCTGCAGTGAGGCTGTTTCTAGTGAAACGAAACTGATCTCTGAGTTTCACTTCCTGGATCTGCACAGAGCTGCAGGGGTGTGATTATTAGGGGGTGTGGTTGTTAGGGGTGTGATTAGGGTTGTCAGGGGGTGTGGTTTAGAACTGCAGTTATGAAACGGCTTTGGTGGTTGTTGTTTGGGGAAGGTGTGGTGTTGTAAGAGATGTGACTTTCTGTGTCATTTCGGACTGACAGAAAGAAGTTTTTTTAATAAACGTCGATGTCAGTAGCTGCTCAGGTGAAGTCAATCCAGTTGTTTGTGTTCCCAATAATCAAAACAATAAAATACTAACTCGCTCACACAGCATGAGAAGATCAGAGCATGATGGTGACAGACAAGAGGAGGCCAGCTGGCCCATCCAGCTGTTTAATCGTTGGGAGTTATTTGGCTCCAGGATCTCCTCCAGCTGTGTTGTGACAGAGGGGTGTCACAGCTCCACATGGTGCAGAGGATTTCACTGTCCGGGTGTGAGCTCTTACTGCGAGCAGTCCAGCCTGCTGTGTCTCTCTCTCCAGGCCAGTGAGCCCAGCCTGCTGTCTGGCTCTGCCCTGCAGCGTGTGGGCCAGCAGGGTACGTCCAGGGCTTCGTGCTTCACCTGCGCAGTGACCCCCCTGTGAGCCACACAGACCTGCGGAGCGCTGCAGAGAGTCACGAGCCCATCTCTCCCCCGAGAGACGCTAGAGGAGCAGATGGACAGGGCAGTGTCATGTGGGTGTGATTGTGATCTCCATCCACCCAGCGCAACAGCGAGCCCCTGATCTCTGTGTGCAGCAGCTCTCCTTCCATCCACAGGGACTGACAACACCCCGTGTGTCTGATAATTACTAGAAACTAATTAGTCCGACCATCTCATCTCATGTTACTCTAAGGGGTTGTGGAACCTGTTTCACACTCCCACCACTGTTTGTGTAAAGCAGTACTCCAGTGCTGTGATGGAAACCCACTTTCAGTGTCAACACTGAGAAGTTAATCAGTCTGGATACAGTACGTCCCTCCTGTATCTCCTGCAGCTGAGATTCACTGGTGTTCAGTGTGACGTTTTCAGAGGTCGTCTGGTCAGAACCAATTGGAATCTCAGGGCTGTACTCCTGAGAAAAGCCAGGATTTTGTCCTCAAGTCTTTTACAACAAAGGCATCTTAAAACACAAGCAAGTTCCCTCTTTTAGGAAGAGAACCACAAGCAAATGGAATCCTTAATACAAACACCTGTCACGCTCGTAAGCCCCTCCTCTTAAGGAGGCTCCAGCCCTTCCTAGTTTAGTGTTGATCTCCTGCACCTGCCTCCGGTTCCTGCCCCCCCTGCTATACAAGCCAGGCGTTCCTGCCAGTCTGGGCTCAGCTGTGGAAGATGGACACCCGGAAGCCCAGGAGCGACTCAGCGGCACAGGCTTCATCACGGTGTCCTGATCTTCTGGGTCCGGGATGAGGGAGCGTCTGGCCCCGTGACCCCCTTTTATTCCCCCGACCCTCCGCCAGATCCCGCTCCGGCTTGTAACTCTGTTCGTCTGTCAGGATGGATCACCCGGTCTTGGACTATTGCTACACTCATGGATTCACCTCGGACTCCCTCGGACAGTTTGCCTCGGACACACCTCCCCCGAACACCAGCGCACCGTGGACACGCCCCTGTTTCCCTCCAGCCCCCTGCCTGCCTCTTTCCCCCTGTTTTCCTCACTCCTCCCCGGATTGTGCCGTCTGCCCAGGGTCCGGAAAGAGACGCGCTCGGCCGGCCGGTTTCCCTGCTGTAGCTCTTCTGCGTCAAAGGGGCCCTGCGTGTCGTCAGCGGCGTGGCCCTGCAGTTTGTAAGAGGGTCTCGGAGCCGGGGGTCCGCTCTTGGACGGTGACGGTTTCATCCGTGAGGGTCTGCTCATGCCCCTTCTCCAACACTCCCTTGATTCTGGACACCCGCACCTGGTCACCCACATTGGAGTGAAAACTTGGGACGGTTTAATAATCATAATTCCTCACACTTACATAGCGCTTTTCTGGACACTCCACTCAAAGCGCTTCACAGGCAATGGGGATCCCCTCCACCCCCACCAGTGTGCAGCCCCACCTGGATGATGCGACGGCAGCCATAGTGCGCCAGAACGCTCCCCACACACCAGCTCTCAGTGGGGAGGAGAGCAGAGTGATGAGGCCAGTTCAGAGATCACCCTAGACTGTTCTCCAGCCCTTAAGGGAGTCGTCTGGTGGGACGGAGGCCGGAGATCGCTCACTAGCCGTGTGGGAGAACTGGGGTTAGAAGAGCAACAGGAAGAGGCAGCCCAGGAAGTCGGAACCCCCTCCCCTTAGGCCCAGGAGCAACTGGAGGTCCCTGAAACTCCTGGAGAAAGGGAAGAAAAAAGCCTTCCCGAAGCAGTGGCGGAGAGTATCCTCGAGGAAGACGAGGATTACTTTGAAGCCGCCCTGGAGCCGGGACTGATGGTAGGGCTGGACCTGTCCAGCATGTTTACTTTTCAGTCCCCAGCGAGACCTGGAGGGAGCCCAGAATATTCCCCCCAGGACCCGAACGAGAGGAGTTACATCTAGGCTAAACAGTGCCCAGATGTAGACTCCCAAGTTTTCCACTGTAAGTACAAAGAGAGGAGGTTTAACTTTCACTTGTTCAATCATGACTGTGAAACTTACCTTTCTAACAACTAACGTGAGAGGGCTGAGAGACCCGGTGAAAAGACGGGGAGTCTTTCATGATCTGGCCTCAAAGTCTTTCTCAGTTTGTTTCTTACAGGAGGTCCACCTGAAGGATGAAGGCGACAAGCTGACATTCACCAGGGAATGGACGAAGGGAGAATCATGCTGGAGCGTAGGAGGGGTCCACTCTTCCGGAGTGGGAATCCTCCTCGGAAACACAGAGATGACGCTGGTTTCCTCCTTCTCGGTGGTGCAGGGCCGGATCCTGGTCGCAGACATCGACTGGAGGGGGCAGAAGTTGAGAGCGATTAACGTCTATGCTCCGACGGAACCCTCTATCCGGAAGGAAGTGTTTGCTGACCTGGCCAGCTGCTGCACCACTAACAGACAGGTGGAAGATCAACGTCGACCGGGAGAAGGGGAGCGACGCTAGCTCGGCAGAGCTGGAGTCGCTACTCAAGCAGTTCTCCCTTGTAGACGGCTTCAGACGGTGCCGCCCTAACGACGCCGGAACGACGTAGAAAAACTCCCGGGGAGTGTGCAGCCGCCTGGACTACATCTTCGTGCACACGACCTGCTCCCTGGAGTCGGCGACGGTGTCCCCGGCGTGGTATTCCGACCACGAGCGCTTGACGGTGGTGGCTAACACCAGCCTGCCGGCATTCGGTCGTGGGTACTGGAAGCTGAACCGGGAGATACTGGAGGAAGACGACTTCAGGGCACTGTTCCGGAAAGACTACGCGAGCTGGGGAGACCTGAGAGACGGCTACAGCTCCGTGGTGGAATGGTGGGAGTCGGTGAAGGACAGGACCCGAACCCTGGCTCAGACGTACTGCAGACGGAAGGCGGCCGGGGAGAGGAAGGAAGCTGCACGACTCCAGAGGCAACTAGAGGAGGAGTACAGCTCGGCTAACGGGGGAGGAGCCTTCAATTCAGCCCGGGCACGACCTGAAGGAGAGGCTCCGCAAACTGCACACCGAGAAAGCCAAGGCTTTCCTGGTCAAGGCACAGAGGGAGCATTATGAAAATAATGAAACCTGTTCCTCTTATTTCTTCAATCAGGTCCGAGGAGCCCAGAAAAAGAGGGTGATCCACAGCCTGAGAGGGGGAGATGGAGAGGAAGTGCTGGACGAGAGCGACAAGGTAGAAGCGGCCACCGCTTTCTACACGGAGCTCTTTTCAGAAAAGCAGACGGAGGTGGAGGCAGGCGATGCTTTTCTGGAGGGGCTGACGGCACAAGTACCGGAGGAGGTGAGGGAGGACTTGGAAGGTCCGATCACGGCCGAGGAGCTGAAGGCGGCGCTCTTGTCCATGGAGAATGGCAAGGTGCCGGGGCCGGACGGACTCCCCAAGGAATTCTACACCTGCTTCTGGGACACCCTGGCGGCAGATCAGGTGGAAGTGGCGCAGGAGATCTTCCGCCGGGGGAAACTCGGAGACACCATGCGGGAGGGCGTCATCTCCCTGCTCTTCAAGGGAGGAGACGCCGCCGACCTCAAAAACTGGAGGCCGATCACGATGCTCTGCGTGGACGTAAAGATCCTGTCCAAGCTCCTGACCGGCAGACTGAGAACCGCCCTCCCCCACATCATCCACAGCGACCAGACGTGTGGGGTGGAGGGGCGATCCGTCAGCTGGAACCTCCAGCTGACCAGAGACGCCATCGCCTGGGCCGAGGACCGGAACGTGCCCATGATGGTGGTCAGCCTGGACCAGGAGAAAGCCTTCGACAGAGTGAACCACAGCTATCTGTTCAGGGTGCTGGAACGCTTCGGTTTCGGAGAGAGTTTCAGCCGCTGGATTCAGATTCTGTACTCTGACGTGGGCAGCAGAGTGAACGTGAACGGAAACCTGGGGGATTTCATTCCCCAGGAATCCGGAGTAC
Source organism: Lepisosteus oculatus (assembly GCF_040954835.1). Lineage (NCBI taxonomy): Eukaryota > Metazoa > Chordata > Actinopteri > Semionotiformes > Lepisosteidae > Lepisosteus > Lepisosteus oculatus. Next base: position 2,899,248 of record NC_090699.1, read on the forward strand.
GACAGGGCTGCCCCCTTTCACCCCTTCTCTATGTTCTCTTCACAGAGCCCTTAGCAGAGGCGGTGAGACGGGACCCCGTCATCGATGGCCTGGAGATACCGGTAGGCGCAGGGGAAACCCTGAAGATCTCCCAGTACGCCGACGACACGACGCTGTTCCTGAGGTCGGACAGGGGGTTGAGGAGGGCCCTGCAGGTCATGGAGCAATACTCCAGAGCCTCGGGGTCGAAGCTCAACCGCCGAAAGAGCAAACTGAAGTTCTTCGGACCCTGGAAGCACAGGACGACGGCGCCGGAGGGTCTCGAGATCTGCACGGAGCCCCTCAAAATACTGGGGGTTTCCTTCCAGAGCCAGGACAACGAGACAAACAACTGGACCGAAAGGATCGCCAGGGTGAACGTGAAGCTGGGTCTGTGGAAAACGCGGTCGCTGTCCTACACGGGGAAAGTGATGGTGTTGAAAGCAGACGTCCTGCCGGCTTTGGTGTACCTGGCGGTGGTGTACCCGCTGCCGGCCAGACTCAGACGAGCGCTGCAAGGGATGATCTTCGGCTTCGTCTGGGGCGGCAGGTACGAGTGCATCACAAGGAACCGGATGTGTCAGCCGGTCGAGGAAGGGGGTCAAGATGTCCCACATTTCCCCCTGAAACTCGACTGCATCGTCTTCTGCAACCTCTGTCGGGGCGCTGCGGGAGCCCAATGGCCACAAGTACCAGTACTTTGTCAGGCTGTGGCTCTCCATCCCGATGAGGCACTTGGTCCAGTGGTTAAACACTGGGCCCAAGGCAGAGAGGCGACCGGAGTTCTACACCCACGCTGTCAAGTGGAGCAGGAGATACGAGGCCACGAGATAGCCAGAGCTCTGCACCAACCACAGAGCTCTGTACAAAGAGGTGAGGGGGCATCTGGTCGCCGACGAAAGGCTGCGAGTTCCCAGACAAGTCTGGGAAAGAACGCAGCCGAAAGAACTGGACAACGAACTGAAGGACCTCAACTGGATGGCCGTACACAAGAGACTGGCTACCAGAGAGGTCCTCTACAGACACTCGATCTCCAGGAACCCGCATTGCCCCCGGGACACGTGTTTCGTCGAGGAGACTCAGGAGCACGTGTTCTGGAGCTGCCCCTTCGCCAAGGCGGTGTGGGGCAGAATGGACAACACTATGCAACTCTTGGGGACGGGTGCGGTGCTCAGTTACCAGTACATTCTGCTGGGGCTGGCACCTACCGGAGTAGACAAGGGGACGCAGTTCCTGATGTGGCTGCTGCTGTCCCTCACAAAAAAGGCCTGTGGGACGCAAGGAACAATCTCATCCGGCACAACATCGAGTGGGGAGCGAGGGAGCTGGAGGAGAGGATCCTGGCGGACCTCAGGAGGAGGATGAAGCGCGACGTAGCCAAATGGGGTTTCCCCACGGCGAGGGAGCGCTGGAAAGGACTATGGACCCTGTACAGGGATTAATGGTTTAACAACAAGTGGTAGGGTTTGGAGGGACTCTCATAATAGCTCAAATCCGCCCACACTTGCAATGATTGATAACGGACAATCACCGCCGTTCCGTCGTTGTTTTTATTACGTGGAGTATCAATATGTGTGAGATGTTTCTTTCTGAGATGTTTTTTTTTTCGGAATAAAGTATTTTATAAGAAAAAAAAACGAGACCAGTTAGGACCCCAGTGGAGCAGGAGGTGTTTCTGTGGGGCGGCGCCTCCACGTTCTTGTGTTGATAGTTCCGCTGAACCTCTCTACCACCCCAGCCCCCACGTCGCTGGCCGGCACGATACGTTCGGTCTTCTCGCGTTTGAGAGCACCTTGGGAGGTCCCGCTTAAGAAATTCCTCTCCCCTCGGAGAGGCTCAGCCCCTCCAGAGGCTCAGCCCCGGCGGATTTAGACGACGTGACTATCCATGTGGAGATGTCCCGGAGACCGCCGTTGAACTCGGAGTAGTCTCTCTCCCCTGTCCACCACGTCGGCCTGCCCCTGCCCGTCCATATCGGGCACCGGCGTCCTGGCTCTCTGCGGAGCTCGGCTAAGCCGGCCGATGGGACAGCCAGTCTGACCCAGGCTCACACCCCGGGATCACCAGACCCCCTAGGGGTATAATACAGCGCACTAAAACCCACGGCGGACACGATCGCCTACCCTCTGATGCGAATACGCACTTGTGTGCACATATTTCAGACAAGAGGGGGCCGCGGAGGCGGAAATTTGGACCCAGAGACGCTGGACCACTCGGGAAGGCGGGGGCGGGACATCACAACTCATAACGACACACCATTGGCTCAGAAGGGGGCGGGACATCCAACACATAACGGGCGCCCATTGGTTGAAAAAGGGGGCGTGGCACCTGTCAAAAAGTTTGATGGAAGGTGTTGCTTCTCCCTACTACAGTGTGTGATCTCCTGTCCCAGCCTGAGGAACAGACAGTGAGCCTGTCTCTCAATAATAATAATACAGTGTGTGATCTCCTGTCCCAGCCTGAGGAACAGACAGTGAGCCCGTCTCTCAATAATAATATTACAGTGTGTGATCTCCTGTCCCAGCCTGAGGAACAGACAGTGAGCCCGTCTCTCAATAATAATAATACAGTATGTGATCTCCTGTCCCAGCCTGAGGAACAGACAGTGAGCCCGTCTCTCAATAATAATACTACAGTGTGTGATCTCCTGTCCCAGCCTGAGGAACAGTGAACCTGTCTCTCAATAATAATAATACAGTGTGTGATCTCCTGTCCCAGCCTGAGGAACAGACAGTGAGCCCGTCTCTCAATAATAATAATACAGTGTGTGATCTCCTGTCCCAGCCTGAGGAACAGTGAGCCCGTCTCTCAATAATAATAATACAGTGTGTGATCTCCTGTCCCAGCCTGAGGAACAGACAGTGAGCCTGTCTCTCAATAATAATAATACAGTGTGTGATCTCCTGTCCCAGCCTGAGGAACAGACAGTGAGCCCGTCTCTCAATAATAATAATACAGTGTGTGATCTCCTGTCCCAGCCTGAGGAACAGTGAGCCCGTCTCTCAATAATAATAATACAGTGTGTGATCTCCTGTCCCAGCCTGAGGAACAGACAGTGAGCCCGTCTCTCAATAATAATAATACAGTGTGTGATCTCCTGTCCCAGCCTGAGGAACAGACAGTGAGCCCGTCTCTCAATAATAATAATACAGTGTGTGATCTCCTGTCCCAGCCTGAGGAACAGTGAGCCTGTCTCTCAGTAATGCTCTATATGCTGTATGTAAATGTACTATGATGTGTTCATTGTATATGCTTTGGCAACACTGCAAATCAGCAGTAATACCAGTAAAGCTGCTTACCGTGTGGAGAGAGAGGAAAGAGGAGAGAGGGAGTAGAGAGGGAATGTGGAAAGAGAGAAAGAGGGAGTGTGGAAAGAGGAGAGATATCACAGGACACTACAGAACACTGGATACCTGTAGCAGCGTTTATACAGTGTATACAGACACACTGATTGGACACTCCAGTACATTAACACTGCACTGAGTAAATAAATAAAATCATAATTGGAATAAAACTCTTTCATTATTTACAGTCCTGCACAGGACATTTCCAAAACACCAAAGCTTTTCAAACGTTCCAAGGTCATTATGAGATTTATAAAACAAAAGTCTACAGACCCGGAACGAGAGATCTTATTTTTCCGAGTCTTGTAGATGGTGAGTTTGGCCTGGCCCAGGAGAAAATTGGCGAGGAGGGTCTGAGTTTTCCGTTTTTCTGTACGACCCACCCCAAACACAAAAATAATGTCATTGAAGACCAGGCCAAGGTTGGTGAAGAGCCGGATCAGTTCGGCAAACATGGGCGACAGGCGGGGGCAGGCGCTGTAGCAGTGGAACACCGTCTCCCTCTGAGCGCAGAAAGGACAGGCGTAAGACACCGCCGGGTCCAGAACCGACACAAACGAGTTGAGGGCTCAAGGAGAGATCCCGTCGGTCTGGGACTGAGCGCAGGAGACACTAGCAGACCAGGGAAAGGAGGCTGTGTGGTTGGAAGGCGATGGTCCTCAAACAGACCCTGGACCAACAGCATCTCCTCGAGAGGCAGAACAGAGCGAAGCTGACTAAGAAACCTGTCTACACACCGCCGCGAGTGTAGTCCCAGCGCGTCACACGCCCACTCCACGCTGCGCCAGCAGCCCTGATCCACGTCCAGCAGGTGGTGAAGCTGTGTGACGTTGGCGTGGACCAGTCTGCTGGTAAAGTCCAAGGAGCGGCCCGGTTCTATGTCCATTCGTGGATTGTGTATTAACGGTTCTCTGAGTGTCCAGTATAGACTGGGCCGCTCCTCTTCTCTCTGCACGCGCAGATGCCGCCAGGCCTCCAGGAGACTGCGCTGGAAAGGCGGCGGTGGAGACAGGTCAACCCTGCTGGTGTCCATCAGGAAGAGCACACAGTCGAGCCCGAGATGTCCTGCTCGACGCAGCAGGGTGAAGGTCAGCTCCCTCCAGGACAGCGAGGCCGGGCCGAACAGCAGCTTCTGCACTGCCTGCAAGCGAAAGGCGTCCACCCGGCTCTGGATGTCGATGAGTCCTTGCCCTCCGTCCTCTCTGGGCAGATAGAGGACGCCCCTCCGCAGCCAGTGCAGTCCGTCCCAGAAGAAGTTGAGGAGCGTGGCCTGCAGCTCCTCGACCAGTCCGGCTGGTGGCTCCAGACACACCAAGCGATGCCACAACATCGAAGCCACCAGGGTGTTGACAATCAGAACCCGGCCTCTGTAGGAGATCTGGGGGAGCAGCCAGCGCCAGCGGTCCAGACGACCTTTCACTTTTTCAAGGAGCCCCTCCCAGTTCTTTTTCACGCTGGCCTCATCCCCCAGGTGCACCCCCAGGTATTTGAGTCCCCCTCTGGTCCAGCTGAGCCTCTCTGGCAAGGCTGGGGGACCCATCTCGCTCCACTCCCCCAGGAGTAGGGCGCTACTCTTGGCCCAGTTCACTTTGGCTGATGATAGCCGCTGGAAATCACTTAAAGTTGTCTGTAGCGCCCTGACATCCTGTTCTCCTCCAACCAAAACCATGATGTCATCAGCGTACGCCGAGATTTTGACAGTGGAATCGGGGCAGCCCGGGATGGACAGGCCCCTGATGTCCCGGCGCAGCTGATGTAGCAGAGGCTCGATGGCAAGGGAGTAGAGCATTCCTGAGAGTGCACAGCCCTGCCTGACTCCCCTCCGCACTGGAAACGGAGCACTCAGCCCTCCGTTGACCTTTAGCACACTGAAGATGTCACTGTACAGCACCTGAATCATGGCAACAAAGACAGGGCTGAACCCGAACGACCTCATGGTCCTCCACAAATACTGATGTTCAACCCTATCGAAGGCCTTTTCCTGGTCTAACGAAATGAGACCAGTGTCTAAACCCAATAGTCTGGAGGTGGCCAAAACATCTCGAATCAGAAATATGTTATCAAAGATTGACCTTCCGGGCACGCAGTACGATTGGTCGGAGTGCACCACAGACCCCAGCACCACCTTCAGCCTGTTGGCCAGAGCCTTGGACAGGATTTTATAATCCACACACAGCAGGGCAACAGGTCTCCAGTTCTTAATGTCACACAGGTCCCCTTTCTTGGGCAGCAGGGTGACAATAGCTCTCCTGCAACTCAGTGGCAGATCCCCCTGCTCCAGACTTTCCAAATATACATCGAGCAGGTCAGGACCCAGCACAGCCCAGAAGGCACGATAGAATTCGGCTGGCAGGCCATCGAGACCAGGGGTCTTGCCATTGCTCAAGCCACTGAGTGCGGTGGAGAGCTCCTCCAGGGAGAGAGGCCTCTCCAGCCCTGCCCTTTCCTCTTCGGGGACCTGTGGAAGGTCTTCAAGGAACCTGCGTGTGCGGACCGAGTCCTCACTAGCCTCGCTGGAGAAGAGCGCTTTATAGAACTGCACGGTCCTCTCCTGGATCTGCCCGGCCTCGTGCAGCTCCTGCCCTGTCTCCGAGCGCAGGCAGTGGATCTGCCGGCTCTGGCCCGGTTTCTTCTCTAGGCCGAAGAAATAGCGAGTCGGGGCGTCTACCTGTGATGCACTCTGAACCCTAGAATTTATTAGAGCTCCTTGTACTTTTGTGTCCAGAAGGCCAATGAGTGATTCTTTTTGGGTTTGGAGGTCATCAATTAGCCTCCTGTCTGCACGACACTCCAGAGCCTGGTGGAGCTCCAGAATGTCTCTCTCCAGAGCCTTCATGGACTCACGGATACCTCTCGTGACACTTCCAGTGTACTGCTGGCAGAACTGGCGAATCAGCACCTTGCCAATATCCCACCACTGCCTCAGGGAGACAAAGTGGGCTTTCTGACTCCTCCACTGCTGCCAGAAGAACACGAGGCAGTCACAGAATTGAGCATCGTCAAGCAGCTGGGTATCAAAGTGCCAGTAGGCACTGCGGGACTTCACTGATGGCACAGCGACTTTGCAGACAGTGAGACAGTGGTCCGATAGGCCCACTGGACAGATGGAGCACTGCTTGACGATGCTGTAATGATGTTTACGGCAGTAGAATCGGTCTAGCCTGGCCAGAGAGAGGGTATTCCCCCTGACCTGGGCCCAGGTGTACTGCCTCGTGAGAAGATAGAGAGGGGCGAGAGGAGAGAGAGGGGAGAGGAGAGAGAGGGGCGAGAAGATAGAGAAGGGCGAGAAGATAGAGAGGGGCGAGAGGAGAGACAGGGGAGAGAGGAGAGAGAGGGGCGAGAGGAGAGAGAGTGTAGAGATCTGTAGAATCATCCTCCGTGTGCAGAGAAAAACTCCTAACAACGGGTGCAGGGCCGAATTAGGCCAGTACCCACTATTGATAAACATACAGAAAAGAATATTAAAGTATTGGCTACACCTAAAAAACAGCGACCAAAATTCCTACCACCACAAAGCCCTGCTGAGCCAAGAGCTGAGCCCAAAACAGAGCCCCCTGAGCCAGCTGGTCCTGAGGCTCACCGACCTGAGCCACACCAACACTAACCAGCCTCAGGACAGCACTGCTAGAGCACCACAACCCAGACTCAACCACATCACAGCACAGATCAAACAGCAATATCTCACACACTGGGACACACACACACAAACACAACATAAACTGGAATGCTACAGAACCTTAAACAGACAATACACACTAGCTGAATATTTGACCAAAATAAAAAATAACAAACAGAAACAGACCCTGACGAAGTACAGGCTCAGTGACCACAACCTGGCCATAGAAACTGGGCGACACAGGCAGACCTGGCTGCCCAGAGAGGACAGGCTGTGCTCCCACTGCCAGCAGGGAGAAATAGAGACAGAGGTGCACTTCCTACTGCACTGTGACAGATACTCTGGGATTAGAGAAACATTCTTCCCGAAATTCAGAAATCTAATCCCAGAGTTCCCACACCTGCCAAAACCACAACAGGTCCCAATCCTACTGGGAGAGGGAGGAGGGAACTCAGTTGATCTGGCAGCCCAGTATGTGATCTCCTGTCACAGCCTGAGGAACAGTGAGTCCGTCTCCCAATAATTCTCCAGCTGCCTACAGTATGTCAATATTATATAATATGTCTTTGTTGTAAATGTCTGTAACATGTCTGTAGATTTTATTTTACTTCTATTTTTTGTTTTGTTCTATGTTAATTTTATTATTTTTATTTGCTTTGGCAACACTGATTGTACCCATCGGTCATGCTAATAAAGCACCTTGAATTGAATTGAATTGAATTGTAGAGAGGAGAGAGAGTGGAGAGAAGATTGAGAGGGGTGAGAAGATGAGAGGGGTGAGTAGATAGAGATGGGAGAGAAGATAGCGAGGGGCGAGAGGAGAGAGAGAGTTGCGAGAAGATAGAGAGGGGCGAGAAGACAGAGAGGGGCGAGATGAGAGAGAGTGTAGAGAGGAGAGAGAGTGGAGAGAAGATTGAGAGGGGTGAGAAGATGAGAGGGGCGAGTAGAGAGAGAGGGGTGAGAAGATAGAGAGGAGGAGAGGAGAGATAGGGGAGAGAAGATAGAGAGGGGCGAGAGGAGAGAGAGGGGAGAGAGGAGAGAGAGTGTAGAGAGGAGAGAGAGTGGAGAGAAGATGAGAGGGGCGAGTAGATAGAGAGGGGAGAGAGGAGTGAAAAGATGAGAGGGGCGAGTAGATAGAGAGGGGAGAGAGGAGAGAGGAGAGAGAGGGGCAAGAAGATAGAGAGCGGCGAGAGGAAAGAGAGAGGAGAGAGGAGAGAGGGGGATGAGGGACGAGAAGAAGAGAGGGGCGAGAAGATAGAGAGGGGAGAGAGGAGAGAGAGGGGAGAGAGGAGAGAGAGAGTTGAGAGGAGAGAGAGCGGAGAGAAGGTAAGAGGGGCGAGAAGATGAGAGGGGCGAGAAGATAGAGAGGAGAGAGAGGAGAGAGAGGAGCGAGAAGATAGAGAAGGGCGAGATGATAGAGAGGGGAGAGAGGAGAGAGAGGGGAGAGAGGGGAGAGAAGATAGAGAGGAGAAAGAGGAGAGAGAGGGGTGAGAAGATAGAGAAGGGCAAGGAGATAGAGAGGGGCGAGAGGAGAGAGAGGGTTGAGAGGAGAGAGAGGGAGGGAAGATAGAGAAGGGCAAGGAGATAGAGAAGGGCGAGAGGAGAGAGGGTAGAGAAGATAGAGAGCGGAGAGAGGAGAGAGAGGGGTGAAAAGAGAGAGGGGAGAGAGGAGAGAGAGCTGAGAGACAATTGAGAGGGGTGAGAGGAGAGAGAGGGGAGAGAAGATAGAGAGTTGCGAGAGGAGAGAGAGAGTTGAGAGGAGAGAGGGGAGAGACAATTGAGAGGGGTGAGAAGATGAGAGGGGCGAGAAGATAGAAAGGGGAGAGAGGAGAGAGAGGAGCGAGAAAATAGAGAAGGGAGAGATGAATTTATTATTTTTATTCGCTTTGGCAACACTGATTGTACCCATCGGTCATGCTGATAAAGCACCTTGAATTGAATTGAATTGATTGAGAGGGGAGAGAGGAGAGAGAGGGGAGAGAGGGGAGAGAATATAGAGAGGAGAAAGAGGAGAGAGAGGGGTGAGAAGATAGAGAAGGGCAAGGAGATAGAGAGGGGCGAGAGGAGAGAGAGGGGAGAGAGGAGAGAGAGGGTTGAGAAGATAGAGAAGGGCAAGGAGATAGAGAGGGGAGAGAGGAGAGAGAGGGGAGAGAGGGGAGAGAATATAGAGAGGAGAAAGAGGAGAGAGAGGGGTGAGAAGATAGAGAAGGGCAAGGAGATAGAGAAGGGCGAGAGGAGAAAGGGGAGAGAAGATATTGAGCGGAGAGAGGAGAGAGAGGGGTGAGAAGAGAGAGGGGCGAGAGGAGAGAGAGAGGAGAGAGGAGAGAGAGGGGTGAGGGACGAGAAGAAGAGAGGGGCAAGAAGATAGAGAGGGGCGAGAAGATAGAGAGGGGAGAGAGGAGAGAAAGGGACGAGAAGATAGAGAAGGGAGAGAAGATAGAGAGGGGCGAGAGAAGAGAGAGGGGAGAGAGGAGAGAGAGTGTAGAGAGGAGAGAGAGTGGAGAGAAGATGAGAGGGGCTAGAAGATGAGAAGGGCGAGAAGATAGAGAGGGGCGAGAGGAGAGAGAAGGGCGAGAGGAGAGAGGGTAGAGAAGATAGAGAGCGGAGAGAGGAGAGAGAGGGGTGAAAAGAGAGAGGGGAGAAAGGAGAGAGGAGAAAGAGGGACGAGAGGAGAGAGAGGGGTGAAAAGATAGAGAGGAGAGAGAGGAGAGATAGGGGAGAGAAGATAGAGAGGGGCGAGAGGAGAGAGAGAGTTGAGAGGAGAGAGGGGGGAGAGACAATTGAGAGGGGTGAGAAGATGAGAGGGGCGAAAAGATAGAGAGGGGAGAGAGGAGAGAGAGGAGCAAGAAGATAGAGAAGGGCGAGATGATAGAGAGGGGAGAGAGGAGAGAGAGGGGAGAGAGGGGAGAGAATATAGAGAGGTGCGAGAGGAGAGAGAAGGGTGAGAGGAGAGAGGGGAGAGAAGATATTGAGCGGAGAGAGGAGAGAGAGGGGTGAGAAAAGAGAGGGGCGAGAGGAGAGAGAGAGGAGAGAGGAGAGAGAGGGGTGAGGGACGAGAAGAAGAGAGGGGCGAGAAGATAGAGAGGGGCGAGAAGATAGAGAGGGGAGAGAGGAGAGAGAGGGACGAGAAGATAGAGAAGGGCGAGAAGATAGAGAGGGGCGAGAGGAGAGAGAGGGGAGAGAGGAGAGAGAGTGGAGAGAAGATGAGAGGGGCGAGAAGATGAGAGGGGCGAGAAGATAGAGAGGAGAGAGAGGAGCGAGAAGATAGAGAAGGGCGAGATGATAGAGAGGGGAGAGAGGAGAGAGAGGGGAGAGAGGGGAGAGAAGATAGAGAGGAGAAAGAGGAGAGAGAGGGGTGAGAAGATAGAGAAGGGCAAGGAGATAGAGAGGGGCGAGAGGAGAGAGAGGGTTGAGAGGAGAGAGAGGGAGGGAAGATAGAGAAGGGCAAGGAGATAGAGAAGGGCGAGAGGAGAGAGGGTAGAGAAGATAGAGAGCGGAGAGAGGAGAGAGAGGGGTGAAAAGAGAGAGGGGAGAGAGGAGAGAGAGGGGAGAGACAATTGAGAGGGGTGAGAGGAGAGAGAGGGGAGAGAAGATAGAGAGGGGCGAGAGGAGAGAGAGAGTTGAGAGGAGAGAGGGGAGAGACAATTGAGAGGGGTGAGAAGATGAGAGGGGCGAGAAGATAGAAAGGGGAGAGAGGAGAGAGAGGAGCGAGAAAATAGAGAAGGGAGAGATGAATTTATTATTTTTATTCGCTTTGGCAACACTGATTGTACCCATCGGTCATGCTGATAAAGCACCTTGAATTGAATTGAATTGATTGAGAGGGGAGAGAGGAGAGAGAGGGGAGAGAGGGGAGAGAATATAGAGAGGAGAAAGAGGAGAGAGAGGGGTGAGAAGATAGAGAAGGGCAAGGAGATAGAGAGGGGCGAGAGGAGAGAGAGGGGAGAGAGGAGAGAGAGGGTTGAGAAGAGAGAGAGGGGAGAGAAGATAGAGAGGTGCGAGAGGAGAGAGAAGGGCGAGAGGAGAAAGGGGAGAGAAGATATTGAGCGGAGAGAGGAGAGAGAGGGGTGAGAAGAGAGAGGGGCGAGAGGAGAGAGAGGGGAGAGAAGATAGAGAGGGGAGAGAGGAGAGAAAGGGACGAGAAGATAGAGAAGGGAGAGAAGATAGAGAGGGGCGAGAGGAGAGAGAGGGGAGAGAGGAGAGAGAGTGTAGAGAGGAGAGAGAGTGGAGAGAAGATGAGAGGGGCTAGAAGATGAGAAGGGCGAGAAGATAGAGAGGGGAGAGAGGAGAGAGAAGGGCGAGAGGAGAGAGGGTAGAGAAGATAGAGAGCGGAGAGAGGAGAGAGAGGGGTGAAAAGAGAGAGGGGAGAGAGGAGAGAGGAGAAAGAGGGACGAGAGGAGAGAGAGGGGTGAAAAGATAGAGAGGAGAGAGAGGAGAGATAGGGGAGAGAAGATAGAGAGGGGCGAGAGGAGAGAGAGAGTTGAGAGGAGAGAGGGGGGAGAGACAATTGAGAGGGGTGAGAAGATGAGAGGGGCGAAAAGATAGAGAGGGGAGAGAGGAGAGAGAGGAGCAAGAAGATAGAGAAGGGCAAGATGATAGAGAGGTGCGAGAGGAGAGAGAAGGGTGAGAGGAGAGATTGGAGAGAAGATATTGAGCGGAGAGAGGAGAGAGAGGGGTGAGAAAAGAGAGGGGCGAGAGGAGAGAGAGAGGAGAGAGGAGAGAGAGGGGTGAGGGACGAGAAGAAGAGAGGGGCGAGAAGATAGAGAGGGGCGAGAAGATAGAGAGGGGAGAGAGGAGAGAGAGGGACGAGAAGATAGAGAAGGGCGAGAAGATAGAGAGGGGCGAGAGGAGAGAGAGGGGAGAGAGGAGAGAGAGTGGAGAGAAGATGAGAGGGGCGAGAAGATGAGAGGGGCGAGAAGATAGAGGGGGGAGAGAGGAGAGAGAGGAGCGAGAAGATAGAGAAGGGCGAGAAGATAGAGAGGGGCGAGAGGAGAGAGAGGGGAGAGAGGAGAGAGAGTGTAGAGAGGAGAGAGAGTGGAGAGAAGATGAGAGGGGAGAAAAGATGAGAGGGGCGAGTAGATAGAGAGGGGAGAGAGGAGAGAGGAGAGAGAGGGGCGAGAAGATAGAGAGGGGCGAGAGGAAGAGAGAGAGGAGAGAGGAGAGAGAGGGATGAGGGACGAGAAGAAGAGAGGGGTAAGAAGATAGAGAGGGGAGAGAGGAGAGAGAGAGTTGAGAGGAGAGAGAGCGGAGAGAAGATGAGAGGGGCGAGAAGATGAGAGGGGCGAGAAGATAGAGAGGGGAGAGAGGAGAGAGAGTGTAGAGAGGAGAGAGAGTGTAGAAAGGAGAGAGAGTGGAGAGAAGATTGAGAGGGGTTAAAAGATGAGAGGAGCGAGTAGATAGAGAAGGGGAGAGAGGAGTGAAAAGATGAGAGGGGCGAGTAGATAGAGAGGGGAGAGAGGAGAGAGGAGAGAGAGGGGCGAGAAGATAGAGAGCGGCGAGAGGAGAGAGAGAGGAGAGAGGAGAGAGGGGGATGAGGGACGAGAAGAAGAGAGGGGCGAGAAGATAGAGAGGGGAGAGAGAAGAGAGAGGGGAGAGAGGAGAGAGAGAGTTGAGAGGAGAGAGAGCGGAGAGAAGGTAAGAGGGGCGAGAAGATGAGAGGGGCGAGAAGATAGAGAGGAGAGAGAGGAGAGAGAGGAGCGAGAAGATAGAGAAGGGCGAGATGATAGAGAGGGGAGAGAGGAGAGAGAGGGGAGAGAGCGGAGAGAAGATAGAGAGGAGAAAGAGGAGAGAGAGGGGTGAGAAGATAGAGAAGGGCAAGGAGATAGAGAGGGGCGAGAGGAGAGAGAGGGTTGAGAGGAGAGAGAGTGTAGAGAGGAGAGAGAGTGGAGAGAAGATGAGAGGGGCTAGAAGATGAGAAGGGCGAGAAGATAGAGAGGGGAGAGAGGAGAGAGAAGGGCGAGAGGAGAGAGGGTAGAGAAGATAGAGAGCGGAGAGAGGAGAGAGAGGGGTGAAAAGAGAGAGGGGAGAGAGGAGAGAGGAGAAAGAGGGACGAGAGGAGAGAGAGGGGGTGAAAAGATAGAGAGGAGAGAGAGGAGAGATAGGGGAGAGAAGATAGAGAGGGGCGAGAGGAGAGAGAGAGTTGAGAGGAGAGAGGGGGGAGAGACAATTGAGAGGGGTGAGAAGATGAGAGGGGCGAAAAGATAGAGAGGGGAGAGAGGAGAGAGAGGAGCAAGAAGATAGAGAAGGGCAAGATGATAGAGAGGTGCGAGAGGAGAGAGAAGGGTGAGAGGAGAGATTGGAGAGAAGATATTGAGCGGAGAGAGGAGAGAGAGGGGTGAGAAAAGAGAGGGCGAGAGGAGAGAGAGAGGAGAGAGGAGAGAGAGGGGTGAGGGACGAGAAGAAGAGAGGGGCGAGAAGATAGAGAGGGGCGAGAAGATAGAGAGGGGAGAGAGGAGAGAGAGGGACGAGAAGATAGAGAAGGGCGAGAAGATAGAGAGGGGCGAGAGGAGAGAGAGGGGAGAGAGGAGAGAGAGTGGAGAGAAGATGAGAGGGGCGAGAAGATGAGAGGGGCGAGAAGATAGAGGGGGGAGAGAGGAGAGAGAGGAGCGAGAAGATAGAGAAGGGCGAGAAGATAGAGAGGGGCGAGAGGAGAGAGAGGGGAGAGAGGAGAGAGAGTGTAGAGAGGAGAGAGAGTGGAGAGAAGATGAGAGGGGAGAAAAGATGAGAGGGGCGAGTAGATAGAGAGGGGAGAGAGGAGAGAGGAGAGAGAGGGGCGAGAAGATAGAGAGGGGCGAGAGGAGAGAGAGAGGAGAGAGGAGAGAGAGGGATGAGGGACGAGAAGAAGAGAGGGGTGAGAAGATAGAGAGGGGAGAGAGGAGAGAGAGAGTTGAGAGGAGAGAGAGCGGAGAGAAGATGAGAGGGGCGAGAAGATGAGAGGGGCGAGAAGATAGAGAGGGGAGAGAGGAGAGAGAGTGTAGAGAGGAGAGAGAGTGTAGAAAGGAGAGAGAGTGGAGAGAAGATTGAGAGGGGTTAAAAGATGAGAGGAGCGAGTAGATAGAGAGGGGAGAGAGGAGTGAAAAGATGAGAGGGGCGAGTAGATAGAGAGGGGAGAGAGGAGAGAGGAGAGAGAGGGCGAGAAGATAGAGAGCGGCGAGAGGAGAGAGAGAGGAGAGAGGAGAGAGGGGGATGAGGGACGAGAAGAAGAGAGGGGCGAGAAGATAGAGAGGGGAGAGAGGAGAGAGAGGGGAGAGAGGAGAGAGAGAGTTGAGAGGAGAGAGAGCGGAGAGAAGGTAAGAGGGGCGAGAAGATGAGAGGGGCGAGAAGATAGAGAGGAGAGAGAGGAGAGAGAGGAGCGAGAAGATAGAGAAGGGCGAGATGATAGAGAGGGGAGAGAGGAGAGAGAGGGGAGAGAGCGGAGAGAAGATAGAGAGGAGAAAGAGGAGAGAGAGGGGTGAGAAGATAGAGAAGGGCAAGGAGATAGAGAGGGGCGAGAGGAGAGAGAGGTTGAGAGGAGAGAGAGGGAGGGAAGATAGAGAAGGGCAAGGAGATAGAGAAGGGCGAGAGGAGAGAGGGTAAAGAAGATAGAGAGCGGAGAGAGGAGAGAGAGGGGTGAAAAGAGAGAGGGGAGAGAGGAGAGAGAGGGGAGAGACAATTGAGAGGGGTGAGAGGAGAGAGAGGGGAGAGAAGATAGAGAGGGGCGAGAGGAGAGAGAGAGTTGAGAGGAGAGAGAGGGGAGAGACAATTGAGAGGGGTGAGAAGATGAGAGGGGCGAGAAGATAGAAAGGGGAGAGAGGAGAGAGAGGAGCGAGAAAATAGAGAAGGGAGAGATGAATTTATTATTTTTATTCGCTTTGGCAACACTGATTGTACCCATCGGTCATGCTGATAAAGCACCTTGAATTGAATTGAATTGATTGAGAGGGGAGAGAGGAGAGAGAGGGGAGAGAGGGGAGAGAATATAGAGAGGAGAAAGAGGAGAGAGAGGGGTGAGAAGATAGAGAAGGGCAAGGAGATAGAGAGGGGCGAGAGGAGAGAGAGGGGAGAGAGGGAGAGAGAGGGTTGAGAAGAGAGAGAGGGAGAGAAGATAGAGAGGTGCGAGAGGAGAGAGAAGGGCGAGAGGAGAGAGGGGAGAGAAGATATTGAGCGGAGAGAGGAGAGAGAGGGGTGAGAAGAGAGAGGGGCGAGAGGAGAGAGAGAGGAGAGAGGAGAGAGAGGGGTGAGGGACGAGAAGAAGAGAGGGCAAGAAGATAGAGAGGGGCGAGAAGATAGAGAGGGGAGAGAGGAGAGAAAGGGACGAGAAGATAGAGAAGGGAGAGAAGATAGAGAGGGGCGAGAGGAGAGAGAGGGGAGAGAGGAGAGAGAGTGTAGAGAGGAGAGAGAGTGGAGAGAAGATGAGAGGGGCTAGAAGATGAGAAGGGCGAGAAGATAGAGAGGGGAGAGAGTAGAGAGAGGAGCGAGAAGATAGAGAAGGGCGAGATGATAGAGAGGGGAGAGAGGAGATAGAGGGGAGAGAGGGGAGAGAAGAAAGAGAAGGGCAAGGAGATAGAGAGGGCGAGAGGAGAGAGAGGGTTGAGAGGAGAGAGAGGGGAGGGAAGATAGAGAGGGGCGAGAGGAGAGAGAACGGCGAGAGGAGAGAGGGTAGAGAAGATAGAGAGCGGAGAGGGAGAGAGAGGGGTGAAAAGAGAGAAAGGAGAGAGAGAGAGGAGAGAGAGGGGCGAGAGGAAGAGAGGGGTGAGAAGATAGAGAAGAGAGAGAGGAGAGAGAGGGAAGAGAGATAGAGGGGTGAGAGGAGAGAGAGAGTTGAGAGGAGAGAGAGGGGAGAGACAATTGAGAGGAGTGAGAAGATGAGAGGGGCGAGAAGATAGAGAGGGGAGAGAGGAGAGAGAGGAGCGAGAAAATAGAGAAGGGAGAGATGATAGAGAGGGGAGAGAGGAGAGAGAGGGGAGAGAGGGGAGAGAATATAGAGAGGAGAAAGAGGAGAGAGAGGGTGAGAAGATAGAGAAGGGCAAGGAGATAGAGAGGGGCGAGAGGGGAGAGAGGAGAGAGAGGGTTGAGAGGAGAGAGAAGGGAGAGAAGATAGAGAGGTGCGAGAGGAGAGAGAAGGGCGAGAGGAGAGAGGGGAGAGAAGATATTGAGCGGAGAGAGGAGAGAGAGGGGTGAGAAGAGAGAGGGGCGAGAGGAGAGAGAGAGGAGAGAGGAGAGAGAGGGGTGAGGGACGAGAAGAAGAGAGGGGCGAGAAGATAGAGAGGGGCGAGAAGATAGAGAGGGGAGAGAGGAGAGAGAGTGTAGAGAGGAGAGAGAGTGTAGAGAGGAGAGAGAGTGGAGAGAAGATTGAGAGGGGTGAAAAGATGAGAGGGGCGAGTAGATAGAGAGGGGAGAGAGGAGTGAAAAGATGAGAGGGGGCGAGTAGAGAGAGAGGGAGAGAGGAGAGAAGGAGAGAGAAGGGCGAGAAGATAGAGAGGGCGAGAGGAGAGAGAGAGGGAGAGAGGAGAGAGGGGATGAGGGGACGAGAAGAGAGAGGGGCGAGAAGATAGAGAGGGGAGAGAGGAGAGAGAGGAGCGAGAAGATAGAGAAGGGCGAGAGATAGAGAGGAGAGAGAGGGGAGACAGGGAGAGAAGATAGAGAGGAGAAAGAGGAGAGAGAGGGGTGAGAAGATAGAGAAGGGCACGGAGATAGAGAGGGGCGAGAGGAGAGAGAGGGTTGAGAGGAGAGAGAGGGGAGGGAAGATAGAGAAGGGCGAAAGGAGAGAGAAGGGCGAGAGGAGAGAGGGTAGAGAAGATAGAGAGCGGAGAGAGGAGAGAGCGGGGTGAAAAGAGAGAGGGGAGAGAGGAGAGAGGGAGAGAGAGGGGCGAGAGGAGAGAGAGGGGAGAGACAATTGAAAGTGGTGAGATGATGAGAGGGGCGAGAAGATAGAAAGGGGAGAGAGGAGAGAGAGGAGCGAGAAAATAGAGAAGGGAGAGATGATTTTATTATTTTTATTTGCTTTGGCAACACTGATTGTACCCATCGGTCATGCCAATAAAGCACCTTGAATTAAATTGAATTGAATAGAGAGGGGAGAGAGGAGAGAGAGGGAGAGAAGATAGAGAGAGGGCGAGAGGAGAGAGAGAGTTGAGAGGAGAGAGGGGGGGAGAGACAATTGAGAGGGGTGAGAAGATGAGAGGGGCGAAAAGATAGAGAGGGGAGAGAGGAGAGAGAGGAGCAAAGAAGATAGAGAAGGGCGAGAGATGATAGAGAGGGGAGAGAGGAGAGAGAGAGGGGAGAGAGGGGAGAGAATATAGAGAGGTGCGAGAGGAGAGAGAAGGGTGAGAGGAGAGAGGGGAGAGAAGATATTGAGCGGAGAGAGGAGAGAGAGGGGTGAGAAGAGAGAGGGGCGAGAGGAGAGAGAGAGGAGAGAGGAGAGAGAGGGGTGAGGGACGAGAAGAAGAGAGGGGCGAGAAGATAGAGAGGGCGAGAAGATAGAGAGGGGAGAGAGGAGAG